>NW_010518798.1:0-16979 GCF_000687285.1 Phaethon lepturus | reverse complement strand
CCCCGGCCGTGACCAGCCTCTCTCCATCCTGGAGCCTCCGCTGAGGCAAGGGTTCTGCAGTTGCCAAGCTCCCTCGCTTTGACGGAGGATGGCAGCACGAGGCATGGAGAATTCGCGCAGGACGCATGCACCTCTCATGAACGGAGAGCTGTCTCTCAGCCTCATGGCCCAAGCCTGTCCACCAGGCAAAGCCCTGCAGCCTGGTCATGCCGCCGAGTCGAGCGGTACGTTGGGCTCCTGCTTTTAAGAGGAAGAGTTTCAGTAACACGGCGTGGTGCCTGGCCACGGCTTGCTAGTTAGCATAGGGTGCCATGGCACTGCAAAGTAGGAAGATTTCTGGGTCGATTAGGATTAAGCATTGGCTTCCCAAAGACCAGGCTCCCCTCACCAGGCACTTCTCTGGCATTTCTGCCAGGCCTGCTCTGCTCTGTGCGCACGCGTCTGAGTGCCAAGGGAGGACCTCAGAAAGGGGGTCCAGGAAACACGGGGTGGGCTAAGCCCAGGACCCCTGCAAGCTTCTCTCACAGGGAAAGAGGCGCGTTTCAGACAGAGACATTGCACGTCTACAGGTCTCCCTCCTTTCAGGCACCTCTTTTTGCCCCGTGGTTTGTGGCCAGCTCAAAGTCAAGGCATAAGGATGGTCCCCTCATCTCAGTATGAAATTCTCCCCATGTTTATTTGCATGGGAAGCAGACATTTTGTAAGCAGCGCTGCAGAGCACCTCCTTCTCCATGTAATGGACCTACATGGCTTCTCAAATGACTCTGGCTAAGAGGGACCAGTGACCAGCCGCTGCTTCACAGTGTCACAGGGTTTAAGGCACATGGGGTGTACAGTGCTAAGCAATCTACCCTCTTGCAAAACCCAGGACTGAATGCCTCTGACAAGCCATCAACTTCCCTCTGAGCAATAATTTTGCTGTCTTGATTTAGAGATTTCCAGCAATGGAGAACCTACTGCCCACCAGGTACCCCAGGTGGCTGGTGACAGTGGTTCACAGCCTCCACCGGTTAAAAACAGGAGGGCATCTGACTGAGTCTGAACGTATCTGGCCTCTGCTCCACATCACTGGACGCGATTCGGTTTTCTCAGCGTGGCTGGAGCGTTGTTCACCCGTTAGCACTTCTTCACATCAACCTCATCCAAGTCAGCTCCTTCGCTTCTGCACTTCACCGCTGCTTTGGGCACAGCCGTGCCTGGTCATCCCCAGTGGCTAAGAAGAGCCGTGCTCTGTTCCCTGCTCTGATCCCCTTGATTTCCCTCAAGGCCATATGTTACACAAGATCTTCTCAGATGTTCCAACAACAGAAGAGCCACCCCAGGGCTGGGAAAGGCCAAACCAGCATCCAACCTCGGCCAGGCAGGTTTCTCTAAAAGAAATCATAGTGGGGGTGCAGGACGGACACACAGGTCCTGTGGATGCTAGTATCTGCGTGTATTTTTATTAGAATTCAACACCATGTGCTGTCAGAATCTCCAATGACCCCCAGCACACACATTTTCAACAACCCCGGTAGTGCCAGCAGCCTGGGACCTCAGTTCCAGCCATCCTGCCTTCTTGCTAGCCCATGGGTAGAGGCAGATAATCTGTCCCCAGAGCATCTCGTCCTTCCAGCGAGAGATGGCTTTCAGCCTGGTGACAGACATTTTCATTGCGTTCAGGTCAAGCGTGCAGCTTGTTCTCCCTGGGAGCATCAGATCCCTGGGGACACTCTGGGCATCTGCAACTCCCTGTGCTGGAGGTGCGTGGGGGGGGAAAGCCTGGGTCTGCCTTGTTCTCAAGTCCAAACCCCAGGCAAGCGGGTTGTTGAACCCCTGTGATAACCCCCCACCAGCACCGATAAATCCAAACCCCATTAAGAGCCTTTTGCATGACCTCACTGACCTACCAGCTGGAGACCTGACCCCCAGATTCCGTCTCGCACATCCCCTTCACCTCTGCTTTGGTTATCTCACCAATGCTGTTCTCTGATGTAAGTCAAACCTCTTCCCCAATGTTCAGTGCTGTCAGAGAAGCCACCCTGCCTTTCAGCCACCGATTTCGTGGACGTCTTTGGTATGCCAGCTCCTGCCAGGTGGGACACCGCCGGATCCCTGGGCAATGGGAGAGCCGCAGGGACGATCCACGTAATGCCTGAGCCGCAGCCGGATCTCCAGAGGAGCAAGAGAGGGAAAGCTAGCGTGTGAGATCTGACAGGCTCATAACAAACCCAGCTGGCTGGCACTCACACCAAGCCCAAAACACCCCAGGCCACCCCCCTCCCACCCTCCTGATACCATCACACCCCTCCGCATTTAATTAAAAAAGGATTAAAGCAGGCTGTAAGGACGTGGGCGACGGCTGAGGTCGGGGGTGCCTCGCAAACCTACGCCAAGCCCCACAGCTGGTGCCGGGACAGCGGGCTGTCTGCCGGCGACGCCAGCTCCTCCGAGACTGAGGCGGGTCTAATCGGAGACCCGGGCAACTTATCCGGGCTACTTGCCTCTCGTAGCGCTGCCCTGTAAGGAGAGCTGCGGGGCAAGGATGGGACCCGGGGCACAGGGGCCTGCAGGGAAACGCTTATGCTGCTGGTAAGAGAGCGAGCAATGGTTACGGCGTTCCTCCGAGGCCTCCGCGCTGTCCCGCTGGCCCTTCCCGGGGCTTGTGTTTGGCTGTGTTTCCTTCCAGAGCTCACACCCTTATCCCGTGCGAGCCACCTGCATCCATCCCAGCCCTGGCAGTGAGGTTCAGCTCAGGCAAGCAGCTCTGTCGCAACAGCACAGGCCGTTCCAGCCCACTCCCCGTTTCCCAAAATATGAATGTTTCAGCAGGGCAGAGCTCAGAGGCTTTTTCCAGCCAGTCATGTGCCAGGCAGGTAGGTCCTTCCCAGACCCAGCCTCACAAAAGCCCTGGGAATGTGTCTGTGGATGAGGCACAGTGCCAAGGACTCCCCCACCTTACCAGGCTGGAGCAGCCATGGTCATAGACGGCTGGAAGTCACCTTCACACAGGAGTTCGCCCTGGGATGAAAGCCTCCGTATCAGTGAGTTTTGCCTTCAAGGGGGACACTTATTCACAAGAAGGTGGAGGAAACGCTAACTGACTCTGAGGCCATTCCTCCTCCCCAAGGTCTCCGGGAGCAGTCAATGGCATACGTGGGTAGCTCCCACATGGAGAGAAGCAGAGGGCAAAGCTCTGCAGGAAGGGTAGGGGCAAATGGAGGGACTATAAAAACTGGAATTTTCTAGCACAGAAACGAGGACATGGGTCTGGGTCTGAAACCCACCCCTGAGTGGTGGGACATGCTGTGTGGCAGCACAAGAGACGTCTCAGGCTGGTGGATGGACCATACTGCACCAATGTTCTCGTTGGGAGCCCTTGGCCTCTGAGCTTGTATCCCTGCACGGAGAATTGACCTGCAGGATGCAAGTTGGTCCCTCGTCAGCAGCTTGACAGCCCACGCAAGCCTATAACATGGAGCCAGACCCTGCAGGAAGGACAGGCGAGTCCATGGCATGTCAGTGCGTCCCATTTTTCCCCAAATCAGTCTCACATCCCCTAAAGCATTTCAGTTCAGCCCCAAACCCACTTCTTTCACAGTGGCTTGGCCACAACAAGCCTGAAGAGCTCGAAGAAGTTCCTTGTGGCCTTTTTAGCTCTTTCTGCTATGAATTCATTGCCTTCCCCTTCTCCTCTTACCTCCATAGCCTGCGGGCACCTTGCTCCCCTCAGAGCAGGCTGCTTTGCGCCGGGTCTGACCCCCTTTTTAGGTACTTCTAAATTATCCAAGTCCCAGCAGCCTCAGTAATCGCTGCTGTCCCCTAACCAACCCATCATCCTGCCACCCAACTTGGAAGGTTTCCTCCCTCCTTACCTTGCACTTGCCAGAGACCAGCTGATTCATCCACTACCTGCCTCAGGCAACCCACGCAGCCGCTGATGGTTGAGTTACTTAACAATTAAGCAGAGCCTTAAATCTTTGCAGCAATTAACATGTATTGACTAATTAATCTAAGCAGCTATCTGAGGTAGGTTAGTTCAGTCTTGCGTGTAGCTTTCAAACATGCCCATGGCTGCCTCGTATGTCCAAGGCAGGGGCAGTTCTGCAGGGGTGACTGGAGGTCCACCATCCCCACATCTCCAAGGGACCCATGCAGCCCTGCCCTCTGCGTACTGGGACCCGCTGTGACTTCAGAGGCCCCTGGGCCCAGGGGACCATGTCGCCAGCCCAGAACTCTTGCAAAGCTTGCCCTTGAATGGGCTTTTCTCCTGCACCGTCACTGGCATCGTTGCTTCATTCCCCGGCTCTCCCCATCGCCCACCACCAGCGGGGCACCCTGCACACCCAACAGCTGAAGCCACCTGGGGCAAGCAACAAGCCACCCGAGGCTCTGCCAGACCTCAAGCGCAGGTGAGGAAAGCCTTCCCCTGGGGTCCCGCAGGCAGCCAGCCGCGAGCCCCGCAGGACAAACCTGGCCTTCGGGACGGCGACGGGAGAGCCCAGCACGCTGCCCCGCTGCACCCTGCTGCAAGCGCCGCCCAGAGGGAGCCGGGCTTCCCCTCAGCCCGCCGTGCTAAGCCTATTCACACAGGCTGTCTCAGCCACATCAAAACCCACGTCCCAGTCTCGGCTGTCAGGGGGGAACCAGGCCGGCCGTGGGAGGCAGAGAACCCGCTCCCCATGTGGATGAGCTAGCTGCAAAGGAGCTTTGTGCGGATCAGAGGGCTGGGGAGATGCAGGGACACACCCAGGGTTATGCAGAGAGCCAGTGGCAGAAGTCTGTACCTAGGTGACTCCCAACCCTGGGTTTCAGGAGGGGGAAAGGGAGGAGGTTTGCCATAGCTAAAGCCATGGGTATAGACTCGGAGAGCTGAGCTCGGTTCCCAGCCACACACGCCTTGGGGCCTGACGCTGAGCAAATCATCTAACTTTTCCCTTTTTCCTCCAATGCAGTCACTTTTCACCTAGCCAAGGCTAAACGAAAATGCCACGTTGTCCTCATTTCAGCTGGGATACAGTTAATTTTCCTCACAGAAGCTAATGTGAGGCTATGTTTTGGATTTGGGACACATGTCCTTGTGCCACACAAGTTCCCAACCGTCAGCTAAGGCCAAGACAAACATTAAGACTGGCCATGCCACGGTCCTCTTGCACTAACGAGTATAGGATCCCCTCAGCACAAGGACAGAGACCCCAGAGGTATGTGACGCTGTTTGACTCCCTGCCACCAAAAGGTTTCAGCCCTTGATGCAAAGGGCCTGGCAGCAGAAAGCACTTTGTCGACCTGGGGAGTCGTGAAGTAGCCAGCCAGAAAAGAGCTTAATCTGAACAACCTTGCTCAGAAAAGCCACGACCAGCCGAGTCAGGATCTGCTCAGACCATGTGGTGTCTGTAAGAGCAAGGTACTGGCTTGAGTCAAAAAGCAGCAGAATGCACGTTATAAAGGTATCTCTGCTGCTCGTAACGGTACCCTTCATGTGCCCTCCGTTTCATGCTGCTGAGGACAGGGTTCCTGCCTACCCTGTGGATATACCATTTGCTTGCTTTTTAACATGCATCTACCACCAAAGGGAGAGAGAAACTTCCTCTCCCTGTGAAATTCGCCCCAGAAAAATCCTGAGCTGTAAAGCAGAGGAACTTCCAGACCAACATTTTACCACTGGGTCATAAACCATCACATATATTAGGAGGGAATTTCTATTTTTTTTTTTTCCTTGCCTGAATATGTGCTGATCTCATTCATCCTGGGAAAAGCACAGGGTGTTCTCATCCAGGCAATACCTGGCAAGCTGCAAACACTGTGACAGAGGCAGCGAACTTCTGAGCAAGCTCTGCAGTGGCTGCTGCCGGGCTTCTTGTGGTTTCTTTCTTGAGCGAGAAGCCGGCTTTTTCACCTGGCATTCATGCGAGAGATGAAGGGTAAGTCAGCAAATCAGCTTCACGCCCTGCAACATCCTCTGCTTTCGGCCGTGGCAGCATTAGCGCAGGTTGGGATTCGCTGGTAGCTGGGCAAGAAACGTCTGCAGGGCTTTCTCCCCTCCACCTCCCCTGGAGGGAGCGAGCAAGTAAATGTTTTTAACATGCTGCATGGAGGCAGGTTGCAGGAGCTGTGGTACCCAGCACGGCTCAGCGAGCACGGCCGGGGAAATCAACGGGGAGCGTTCCTGATGCTATTTTAAACATCGGCAGAAAACGCTAGCTAGCAACACTGAATCCGACGGGGCTGCATAAAGCCGAGAGCAGCGAGAGGACGTGAGCTGCCTGCCCGTGCAGCAGGGATCCCACGCACCGCAGCGCGAGCCGTTCGCGCCGGTCTGCGGGCTGCTCGCTCGGTCGGTTTGTCGATGTATTTGCTAACTACGACGTTGCTTTGACCTCTCAACTGGCAAGCCGGCTTCTGGATGCCTCGGTGTCACGCAGGCACCTCCGGTTCAGCCCTGTGGAGAGCAGCTTAGATCCGCTGGCCGGGGTTAAAAATGAATCGCAGCTAAGCTGTTCAAAGGGATCCGCGCCGCTGCCAACGTGAGTGCTCCGTGCCTGCCAGCGCAGGTGGAAGTCGCATGCCTGGCTCCAAGGGGGGATGCGGCTCTTGCCGGGTGACTGCCGAAAAACACCCCTGCTCTGCCGGCTCTCTCCGGAGCCTCTTGCCTTGATTGCCTGGGAGAGGATGGAAAGAGGGCATGTTGCGCGATTGCTGCAGCCGGTGGGTGCTGCTAAAGGCAGTTTGTGAGATTAAAGGTGGTATCTGAGAATAAAGATACTGCAGCAACCCCTAGCTTAAGAATAATGAATATTGCAGGTCTGGCTACTGCAGAAAAAGTCCCCTTTGTAAATCATGCTGTTTGGAGCGAGAAGAGCAATTATGCGGATTCCGCTGCAGCTCATTTTGGTCGGGTTAATTTGGGCAGAGGATGTTTGCTGGCGGCTAAAGCAGGCAGCCTGGGAGACTGGTTAAGAAGCAGAATTGCGAGACCAGGCTCATGTTTGGAAATGGTATAATAATCTCAAGGCAGGGGAACATGGTTCCATATGTTTTACCTTCAGAGATAGTCAGGAGAGGAGAGACATTAGCGTAGAGGGCTTCTCTTGTCTTAATTAAAAAAAAAAAAAAAAAAAATATTTTCAAAGACAGAGCCTGTTTTGCAAAGCCCAGACACCACGATGATGGGCATTGCTGAAACCAGCTGTCTTGCCTGCCAGCTGAACGCCAGGCCTTTCCAGAAACCCAGTTTGTGCAAGCAGAACGGCTCTCAGAGCAGACGCTCAGTCGCAGGGGAGTTTTTTCACGCCCTGGTTTTGTGCGTGGGTGCGTGTCCGTATGTGTTTGGGGGGAGGACGCACGAACTGCTCGTTGTACCCCAGGTCTGGCTTGGCAGCCGTGGTATTACTGTAGCTGTGACGACGGGTATTACGCAGGGCTGTGCTTTTAACAGGAGACTCCCGGCTGGGTTTAACGTGACGATCGTTACTGACACTTTCAGGGCGCGCAGTCTCGGGCACCTCGTTGCTTTTTAGTGCCTGTTTCTCAAAAGCTGGTGTCAAAAGCCCAGCGCTACCAGGCGACCTGCTGCGCGGATGCAGCAAGGACGCGAGCTCTGAGCAGCTCCAGCTGGGGTGACATAGCAGAAACGCCACGGAGGGCGAGCTGGCAGTGCTGGTTTGGACAGACTGGAGGTCGGAAAGGAGGGCAAATGGCAGTGAATCCTCCCGGAGAGCAGGGAACCGGGGATCACAAGGGAGAGATGGCCTGCGTGCGCGCTGGGACGGTCGCTGGGGTGTGGAGGGGGCGAGGGGTATGTAAGTACGCGCACGCTCGGGCATGCGAGGGCAGGGGCTGCTCCCCACGCCAACGCATCGGTGTCTGCGCTCACCAGCGCGCGCACGAAGCCACAAATGAGAGATTTCTTGTGCTTGCAAGAAAAGGGCCTTTTGCTCATTCCCTACTTCCCTATTAAACTTTGCGTTGCAAACTTTGCTTTAGCTCTTCTTCCAGGAGGAAAAGAGCAGGTCACTGCGAAGGCTGATTTTTTAAAAGCAGTAGTACAAGGAACCTGAAGGACAGCCTTCCTCCTGCATAACTTTACTCTGTTCTAAATTCCCCGTGGTTGCTTCAGGACTGATCATAACCAAACAACTCAGCAGTGCAGGGGCACTTCTTCTGCAGAAGTAGCAGCCTGCCATGGATTGCTACTTCATTTTCTTTCACTACAGTTTTTGCACTACATTTATAGTCTGCATTATTTTGTTTAATGCTGTTGAGGACAAGGGGCCCTCAGTACTGAGCAACCGTGTTAAAACATGCCTATTAAGCTTCACTCTGTGAAACCACAGGGGCTGACGGCTGCAGGCTTTGGTGGCCGTCGTGCTGATGTTTCTAGTCTTGAAGATTACAGGAACCGAGCGTAGAACAACGTCGCTATTGTCGGGAAGGCTGGAGGTCTGGTGGTAGGAAAGCAAGAATGGTGCATGAGGAAAGGCTTGCAGATCTCTGGCTTGCAGGAGACCGTCCAGTTGCCTTCAGTTAAGGTGGAAAAGGAGACAGTGAGGGCTGTCCCTCCACAGTTAGTTGATAGTTTGTCAAGCAGGGGTTGGAAGGAGGCTCCAGCGAACAAGTGGGCATTCCTGTCATTTCTTTCCTCCAGCACCTGATGCTGATTCATGATCTGGATCTCCAGGAATCCCTTCATCCACCTCTGAAGCGTGATCGCTGCTTTGCCTTGCAGGGATCAGAAACAGGGTTATAATCTGCCGTTGAAGTGGGTGTAGCATTTTAGCCCTCCCACCTTCCCATCGCGGAGGGACTAAGCACCGCTAGCTTGGATGAGCTTCTCTCCTGGACTGACATCCGCAGGGTGCCTCTCTCTGCCATGAAGTTTTCTGTCAGTGTAAGCTGCTCTGAGAAGATGGATCCAGACACAAAACTAGGTGAGGGCAAAGATCTCCAACACCCCAGAGCAAGGGGGATTAGATCACATGCAAAGCAAAACACCTTGTTACCAGCTGCACACATACGCCGAAGCAACCATATAGCCCACAGCTCCAATACAGAAACACTGACCTGAACAGCAGCCAGATCGTTTTTGATGAGAATGAACCATTCTTGAGCAATTTTCCAGCACATCCCACCCAAGCAGGTTTTCCTTGAACATGGCAGCATCTACCATCTCATGCCAGCTTTTTTTTTTTGTTCTAATCGTAAGGGGTGGGAGGGCCATCACATATCGCTTAGTGTCTCTATGCTGGTGAGTGCAAAGTCTGAAGACCAAATTCCAGCAGTAAACTAGAGCAGGTTTCACTGACCCCATTTCATGTGACCAGTTCTGTCAAAGTCAGACAAGATCCCACCCTGCTGCGGAAGTCTGAGGTCTTCAGCTTGGCATGTATACGCTGGTCTAATAACATGTCCTTCCTCTTCTCACCACCGCAACAGCCTTCCAAGGAAGGGCATGTTGACTCTTCCCAGTTAGCATGCAGTGGGTTGCACTGCAGAAGCGGCGTTGGTCCTTCAACACTGGTGCTAGCTACTGGTCTCCACGATATTATGCTGTATGAGCTAAACTCTCGGTGGTAAAAAGGGGCCATGGAGGGAAAATGGTCAGTGTCTGTAAAGTCGCAGGCGCCGCTGACGTCCCACTCAGTTCCCAGCTGGCCCCACGTATCCTATGCCCACTCTGACCTGGACTTTGAGCTACTGTGAAAACAGGGAGTTTTTAAGACCATATTTACCCAAATTTATAAACTTCCGCCGCACAACAGTACCTCAGGGCAGCCAGGATGGATCACCAGATAAATTGATGGCACTCCTTGGATAGCGGTGCGTGACGGACACATGCTATTTGTTCCTACTTCAGAGAATAAAATGGCTGGAATCTCCTCCTTCCCACATGGGAGAGCTGGAGGGATGTTTCTAGGGGAGCAGCTCTGCTCCTTGGCAGAACACCCCTCTTTGATTAGAGCTTCAGCCTCATCAGGTCCCTCATTTCTGCACACGGGAGGGAGGGAGAAGCAAAAGCAGTGCTGCCTCTCCTGCTAGTCTGTCCCTTCATTGACCTGATTTGAAGAGCAGTGGAAAAACTGTATTTATTCCAGACAATCTAACGAAAATTTGCCATGTTGTCTCGTTCAGTAGAAAACTGATATTCTAGTTGTTCCTTGATCAAACATGATCACCCTGAAAAGTCTATTAATTTTAGCCCACCAAAAAAGAAGTGGGTGATATAAAACTTGAGCCAAAAAAAACAAACATACAAAAAAAATTTGAGTATAAATCAAGTATTTTCCTTTATTTGCAATGTGACATGCTAAATAATGCTCGGAAGTGGCAAATGTCTAGGGATAACTGATTTTAGTTTTATAAGGGAGAGAAGAAGCAAATCCCACAGTCATGCAAAGGTGGATTGAGCCCTGTCTCTGTGCTATGCTGGAGGCAGATTCAATAACCGGCTAGGTCTCCTGTACATGTCCTTTCAGACCTATTTTGGGGTATTTGACATGATCCTTAGCTAATTCATAGATTCATAGAATCTTTGGGTTGGAAGGGACCTTTAAAGGTCACCTAGTCCAACCCCCTGCAACGAGCAGGGACATCTTCAACCAGATCAGGTTGCTCAGAGCCCAGTCCAACCTGACCTGCAATATTGCCAGGGATGGGGCATCTACCACCTCTCTGGGCAACCTGGGCCAGGGTTTCACCACCCTCGCTGTGAAAAATTTCTTCCCTCTACCTAGTCTAAATCTTGCCTCTTTTAGTTTAAAACCATTACCTTTTGTCCTTGCTAAAAAGTCTGTCCCCACCTTTCTTCTAAGCCCCCTTGAAGTATTGGAAGGCTGCAATAATTGTCAGGCACGGCAGCAGCTTCTGGTTGGGATCACGACTGTGCCATTAGCTGGGGACTCCTGTGTTTGCTGTATTCATGAACATTGAGCAAATACCTGTTGGGAGAGGGAGAGGATGAGCCCGGTTCTTCTTAGTTTGTTGTCCGCAGGCCACTCATCACTGCCAGAGGATTCACCGTGCTTTGGCAGGGAGGAGAGGGGGTTTCAGATAACAATTCTCACACACAAACGCCAACAGAGAAAACAATGATAAACACACAAAGAAAAATGCAGCTTCAGATAACAATTTCAGATAACAATTCTCACACACAAACGCCAACAGAGAAAACAATGATAAACACACAAAGAAAAATGCAGCTTCACTTTGCTTTAGTGACCTGTGAAAGCCACAGCAGCGGTGCTGCACAAGGGGGGATTCGCACACATAAGTCCAAAGGTTAAGTGGCCGCGGGAATGAAAAAACATTGACAACTGCCAAAATATTATGTAGCTCTTGCCTGAACATCCTGAGCATCTGAATTTCCCCCTTAGTGAGCTACATTAGGCTGTAGAGAAGCCTGCTATCAGGAAGCTTTGGCAGTAACGGCGGCGAGGCTGGATGCTCTTGGCATCCATTTTGACAAGTCTATTGTGCAGACGGGTTCACAGAGCCGCGCTGGGTACCGAGGAGAACAGTGGCCTCTTCTGCGACCGCGCAAGAGCTGTGGCTCTACGCACATTGTACAGTATCCGCTTCGGCCTCCGGCACAAAGCCCTGTAAGCAACGGAGCCGGGACCACGTTGCCTCTTTGTATGAAGTCTGGGCAGACACATCCAGGTCGCTCGTTCCAGACAGCATTCACAACCTGCGTTTTTGCCATCTCTCAGTTGCCTGGAGGGGAGCTCGGTGCCTTGGCAGCAGCTCTGCTGCCGTCCCCAGGGTCCCTGGGCGGCACTTCCTGCTGGAGCATGGCTGGAGCGTGTGGCAGCTCAGGCACTTGGGAAGAGGCCACCACGTCCTACTTGGATGTGATGTGCCTCATGCCACAGTGCCTTTTGGGTTCATTTAGGCACACAGCTCATTTTTCACTGGCTGAAGGGAGATCCAAGAACGGGATTTAGCTGTAGCTCGCCCTCCCCTTGCTTCTCCTCTTTGATCTAGGAGGAATAAATGCAAAAGAGAACGAAGGTCATCCATTGCCAAGGCAAGTCCACGGTAATCTCTCTCTGGACCCTTGGTGGAGTCCAGCATTCAAGCTCTGGGAAGTATTAGGAAAAAGATAATTGAGCAGGAAAGGACAGATTTTGGTAGCTGAAAAGGAGGGGCACACTTTACTCATCCCATAGAGAGAAAGGCGAGGGTTTCCCTCTGCTCCCCGGCTTTGGACACAAAGGTGCATGGGTTGGCAGGCTGGAAGACGAAAGACTGTGCCACTCTTCTTGTTGGGCTAACACGGAGGGACCACACTGGAGAAAACACAATGGCTCGAGGATGACTTTCACACTCACAGGGCAGCTCACTTCTGTGCATACCCCTCCTTGTGCTTGCTCCCGTGGCATTTTTAGTAGATGTCCTTGTATGCATTTGAGAGGGAAAGGAAATTTGTCTGATAGTCCATTCTTCTAGCAGATCTTCCCTTTCGTTTCTAAGGACAGCTGTCCATCTCAAAAAAGACTTTTCTGTGCCATCCTGGAGAGAGAACTGAAAGGATCAACTGAAAAAGATGAGCTTGCTGCAAGCAAACCTGACACCCTCTGCAACATCCGAGAGACCAGGAACTTCGTTTGCTTTGTTTCTACACAACTGATCAATTGAAACCAATCAATGAAACACTGTGGGTTAGCATGTTCCTGCCTCCAGGCTCGTGGTGCCAGCTGATCTGAACAGTGGGTCGGAGTTAGCACACACGCTACCACACAGGCAAGCACACTCTACTCCAGTGAGATCCCAAGTCCTTCTGCAGGCTTGTTTTGGCTCTCAGTAGGGGAAGGCCAGTTCAGAGCAACCACCCTAGGTGATGGGGAGTCTCACAGATGTCTAATTATTATCTAAACCTCAGATAAAACAGAGGTTTTAACATCCCTTTCCTCCTAAGCCTTCTCCCTAAATCTTCTAATAACACAATGGACATCACAATGTGTTACCTGCAATGCAGACAGGGCTCCTGAATGCCACCCCACCCCTCTCTTTCAAGGTCCATCAGTTTAAGATGGAGTTAAACCATATGGATTTTTTCAAGCCCAGCTTCTCCAGCCCTGCAGGTAAATCTCTTGCATACCTCTTCCTTCCTCTGTTACTAAAGTACCTGCCATGGGCCCTGATCATGCTTCACTCTTACCTATTCAGGATACTACCATGGAGGTTTTTCTCCTAACCTCTCTCTTTTGACTTGCTTCCCAGTCTGTATCCCTTCACTGGCTCCTCCCTTCCCTTAACATCAAACTCGGGTCTTCACTCTTAAAGCCCTGTGACTTCCCTAACCATGGTGATTCCCAACAATAACAAGCCCACGATGGCAACCTCTGTGGCCAGCCTCCTCGTACCTTCTACCATGTGTCTTTGGAAGGGCTCCTCAGAAACATCCACAGATCAATCCCATGACAGCCCCCCCGTCCCTGATAGAAACCCATCTCTGCCCCCAGTACAATGCTCAGCTGGCCACACAACTCACTGACAAACATCGCTTTCCTTCCTCATGTTCTCCTGTTTGGCTGAGCCCTCCCATTTTCCTGTGTCTTAATCTTGGAATAGCAAACCTAAAGGTCTGTTGTGTAGTACAGCTTAGCCCAGCTGCAGCTTCTCGTCCTATGGCAACGGAAACCAGGAATAATAATAGCAAGGTGGTGACTCATTAAAACCAATAACCTCAATAATTAGGCTTACTTAACTTTTCCAATTGTATAAACAACTGGAAAAAAAAAAGATCTTACTTTTTCCAGTATTTTTTACTTTTACAGCTTCTCACACAGAAATTGTTAGTATTGGGCACTTGTCTCAGACAAATTTCCTCTCCACGCAACAGTAAATTCATAGAGGTGAAACATTTGCTTTGCCCATATTCTGTGAGTGCTAAAGTCTCTCCAGCACCTCTTTACTTCTGAGCAAGGAGGAGCCCAGCTGCAGCCCTGCCTTGGTGCTGACACTGTTCCAGCTGCTGTTGCTATAGGAAAAAAACCAAAAGTTGAACTGTCCGAGTTTCGAGTTCCTGAAAAATCTGTTTAAATCAGCAACGATAGAGTCTGGATGTAAATTTGTCTCCAGATCTAATGCTCAGTGAGTGCATCTCTACCATCCACCACCGCATTCAGCTGCTGCTGGTTGAAGTTGTATCCTGGGTACAGCCTCACCTCTGCTACCCCCTGCTACCTACCCCTCTCTAAATAACCCTTACCAGCCCATTGCCTCCTGCTAGAGGCAGAGAAGGAGGCATGGACCAAGAGCTGCCTGTGGGATTAGGAGAGGGTGTTTGTGGGACAAGGAGCCATCAGAAAGAAGAGAGCACTTGGGAGAAGGCACCTGAGGGACAGATGGGCAGGTGGCCTCAGGTCAAGTGAGGCAAAGAGACTGGGACAAGGTGGCTGGTGAGATAAGGAGGAGTCCTGATGGAAGAGGGTGGAACAAAGAAGACTAGAAGCCAGGGAGGAGGATATTGGAGAACTGGGCTGAAAAGGGAACAAAGGGACCAGACTGAGAAGAGAGGTGGACATCAGATCCCTAAGCAGAGCCGCATGCTCCACTCCCCTTCTCTGTCCTTCTCCCTGGATTTTGGGCACACCAGGACTTTGTGTTCAACTTTGCCTTTTTTTAATTGCAAAAAATCTCAGTACCCTGCAGCTCCCAGACGGACCGGTAGCAGGAGTGGCTACTGAACCAGCGCTGCCCTGGAAATGGTTGCCTAAGCAGCACAGCTGCCCTGATGCCTGAATTGGGGAAGCCTCAGTATAGACAAGACCTCAAGAACTTGACCTCCAGGCTGTCAAACCTACCCCAGAGCCCTCCCCCCCCTCCCAAAAAAAAAAAAAATCAACCCAATGAGTACAATAATATGGTGTTAAAAATGGAAAGTGCTTATGGAGAGAGATCAACTTGCTTTGTTATGCAGTTTTATGTCCCGGAGTTACTTTTGATGTAAATGTGTGAAATTACACATTTATTGCAAGATTCAAAAGTAGCCATGGCAACGTGATTATCAAACAGTTGCATATGGAAGTATAAATCCATACAGGTTTCTGGCTGGCGAGATTAAACTGCCCAGGGACAGGACTCAATGTACGCCGAGCCCAGGCCCTCCTTGTCCAAAAGGAATCAGCTCTGGCTTCTGTGCCTGGGAAAATTTTATTTCATTGCATCCAAATCGTCTCCATTCAGCTGGGCTCACCACCAAGCAGATGCAGAAGGGCAGCTAAAGAAACCGGTACCCACAGCAGAGACGCAGCATCATGTACCTCCCTGCACCCCGCTACACGGGGCAACGCTGCCTTCAAGGCTGGTTTAAATGAATTCCTTTGCGAGGGACAAGGAGAGTTCAGCCAGGAGCTGCGTCTCTGAAAAAAGAGCCCTGCGTAGGTTTAAGTTACACCTTGAGCAATCGTCAGGCTGTATTGATAGATTTACCGTGCAAGAAAACAGGCTGGGCAGCCAATGGCACCGTGCTCGGCGCAGCCAGGGCATTCCCCCACCCACGGTGTGTTCATGTGACAGCGAACTGGTGACATCTGAAGAGGGGACGTGCAAAACTGGCATGTGTACTGGCTGCAAGTAGGAAAAGGCTGTGCCCTCACAGCCTCAAAACCATGACCTTGCTGGCAGTTCCTTGGAAACGGAGCCCATCAATTAATTTTCCACAGCCACCGGCTGCAGACTGAGCCACAGTATCGCAGCCACGGAAAGTCTATTGCAGTCCTCTACCTTCTCCCCTGGGCACGAGGCAGGCTCCAAAACCTCATGTAGCGGTGTTTGCATGTGGACTGTGCTCAGCTCAGAGTCCTGTTGTGTCCAGACTGATGACTGTATCATCGGGTGGACTGTGAAATAACTGCAAAACTGTTACTAAAAGAAAAAGAAAAAATAAATTTAAAAAAAAGGAACATGCACCCCAGCACGGAAACAGGCCAGTGGTGAGGAAGTACAAGTTTTAAAAAGACTTGTTTGGCTGAACTTAGCTGTAAATGAAAACAGAGGAGCAGACGTGCACAAATTCGTCCTTGTTTCACTTTTTTCCGAGAGACTTGAGGAGGCTTTTTCAGTGAGAAACACAAAAGTAGGGCACAGTCCTCCAGCAGGCACCTGGGAGGTATTCACAGCCCTGAGGTTTGGGTACCTGCGGCAGGAGCCCTGGCATCCCTCTGTAACCAGGAGAAAAGCAGGTTATCTCCACGACAACGTGGTGAGCAGCTTAGTCGGACACCTAAAGCATCTGATGGCAATGCCCCGGGGCTGTCATATAGGAATCCACGGGATGGCTTCCTCGGCAGGATGTTCCTATAGTTAATTAACCTCTGATCCTTATTTCCAGTGGGAATATCTCTTGTTTCTGTCTCCAGCAAAAAGCTCTTGTAGGGCTTTGCCTAACACATTAGACAGCCTGCTCAAACCTGGCACCTTCTTCCGCCACAAGTATTTCTGGGGACCGATCAAATCCCTTTTAAACTTCCCTCCTGCAAGACAAACACACCAGAGCTCCGTCACGCTCTTCTTTCCAAACCTTCCCAGTATGTGAAGTCCCAGATCAACTGTCCTTCTCAGTTTCTCTGCATCATGAGGTTTTATAGCAGAACCTCTTTATTTTTTCTCAGAGACTATTTTAAATAGTATGGTTTCACAGGAAATTTTTGGCTTGAATAAAATATAGGTTCTCAACACTAAAGACAGCCCTCTCTCAGTAAACATGAGGTTTTTGATTTGAGAAGTGACAAATATTGTTTCTTAACTAAAAAAGCATAATAATTTGCCCAAGCCACTTTAGAAAATAAATAAAAACTACTGCTGTGCTAATTGCTATTACCCAAACAATTTTCACATCAGCTCCTGCCTGTGGCCGTGCAGATATGGGTTGTTCTGCATATGGACTTGCCATTCCAGGCTGCAGCAGATTAAATATCTGATTTTTGGTTAGCCATGAATTTATCGCTAAAATAAAGGCACCACAGCCCTGCCGTTAACGCTGCCTGATGCAATGCCCG
>NW_010518797.1:4528-6210 GCF_000687285.1 Phaethon lepturus | reverse complement strand
CGCCACGCCAGCCACGCCCACCGCGGTGCCCCGCGCGCCGCCTGGTGGTCAGTGCTGCACGTCCCGCTGGAGCGTTGGGACACGGGCGTGGGGACACGGGGACACTGGGACACCGGAACACGGGGACACGGGGAGATGGGCATGTATGGACACAGGGTCACAGGGATATGGGGACACGGGGACACAGGGACATGGGTACATGGGGATGTATGGACACAGGGACACAGGGACACCGGAACACAGGGACATGGGGACATGGGGATGTATGGACACAGGGACATGGGGACACGGGGACACAGGGGCAGGGGGACATGGGGACATATGGACACAGGGACACAGGGACATGGGGACAGGGGGCTGTATGGACACAGGGACACAGGGACAAGGGGACATGGTGAGACAGAGAGATAGGCACATGGGGAAATGGGGACACGGGGACACAGGGACATGGGGGCACAGAGAGATGGGGACATGGGGGGACAAGGACATGGGGAAATGGCAAGATGGGGAGAAAGGGGGACAGAGACACAGGAAGATGGGGAGATGGGGCGATGGGAAGTACTGGGGCCCATGTCCTTGGGCAGTGGGACATGGGGACGTGGGGAGTACTGGGGCATGGGGACACTGGGAATGGCTGAGGACCAAGTCCTTGTGCGTGAGGCCACACAGGGCACTGGTCCTGGGATGTGGTGACACATGGGGCACTGGGACACTGGTTCTGGGACACAGGGAGATGTGGGGTGCTGGGGTACTGGTCTTGGGATGTGGGGGCATGTGGGAAATATGAGGGCATGTCCCAGGCACAGGGACACACGGAGTCCCACGCCACAGGGAGGACACAGAGACCCTGGCTTGGCAGGATCCTGCCATGGGCACATGGGTGCAGTGCTGAGCAGTGGCATTTAGTGGGGGGCACCTGAAATCACGAGGGTTCCCCATCTGTCCCTCAGTCCCTCTGTCCCTTTGTCCCTCTCCCTTCCCCTTCACATCCCCTTCAGCTCTCACTTCTCTTTCTGTCCTGCTTTTTCTCTGCCGGTGGTTCCTGCAGAGCTGGTGGCTCTCCTCACTGTCCCTTTCGTCCCCTTCTTGCTCCTTCCCTGACATTTTTGGAGTCAGCTGCACATGTCCTCATTCTCCTGATGCGTGTCTGTGTGCGAGGCTGGGCTGGGGTTGTGTCACCGGGTCTTTATTGCCCTCCATGGTCCCTCTGCTGCAAGAGGGAGCCAGGAGAATGGACTGGGGGCCACCCAGCACCCACTTTGGCAGCAGGAAGGGGCTGGCAGAGTGGGACAATGCAGGGTGGCTCCGTCTACAAGGCGTCATCATCTTGTCAGCCCGACCAAGGTGATCGATCCCTGGGGTTGTCTGGTCCTGGCAGGGCTGGGCAGGCAGGGTGCCACAGCCAGGGCACACAGAGCTCCACCTGCCCGCTGGGGTTCCTGACTGTCTTTCGATGGTTGCCTTACGTCTGCTTCCCCCTCCCCGCAGCGCGCCATTGCGTGCCGGTGGCTGGAAATCACCCCGGCCTTGGTGACATCCCCCAGGTGCTCGGCGGTGGCGGCAGCAGGCGGTCATCTCGTGCTGCCTGCCTCCCATCTGGCTGCTTGGCCCATGGGGATGTGGGCAGGACACGGGCGCGACATGGAGGAGAAAGAGGAAGGGTGGCAGTGAGGAGGGCGCTG
>NW_010518797.1:1221-4497 GCF_000687285.1 Phaethon lepturus | reverse complement strand
GGGGGGGGGTGCCGGGGGCCGGCCCTGCCGCTGTGACGCGCGGTGACAGACCCAGCTTGCGCAGAGGCCACCCCGCAGTGATGTCCCGGTTGGTGCCTTCGCCCGGCTCTGCTGCTGCCTGCGTCACCCTCCTGCTCGGCTGCGCCTGGCTCGGCTCGGCCACCCAATTCTCCCCAAGTAAGTGCCTTGGTGGGTCTGGGGGGTGATGGAGCAGGGCAGGGAGACCTCGGTGGGACACCCCAAAATCGCATCCCATGATGCTTGGAGGGAATAACTGGGTGTCACGATGAAAGCTCGGGGCACAGCTCTGCTGCCTTCCCCGGCTGTCTTCATTGAAAACCTGAGTGAAGACCGGAAACCCTGCCATTCCTTCTGTTTTTGGCAGCAAATATCAAGTTACTGCTCTTGTAACCTGAATTTCCCCTGTCCCCTGGATGTGGAGAGGTGGCAGAGGTTGCGGGAAACCTGTTGGGTGTAACCAAGCACCCCAGGGCCGGGGATCCTGGGGACCACCTGGATGGAGCTTTTGGAGCTGGGGGTGATGTGCAGGGGAGCAGAGCCCAGTTGTGGTTTTTTGAGCAAGCCAGAAAAGGGATTTGATCGGGAGTTGTTTGTCTGGTGTCCTGGGACCTTCCTGTTCTTCACTTCTGAGCATGCAGCGAAAAGCCTCCAGCCGCAGGAAGACGGGGAAGGCATGCGCAGCCCTGGCCGCGGCGTGGGGCAGAGCTGGGGGGCTGGCTGGGAGAAGGCAGGAGCCCCGGTGGGACAACATCTCCCACCCTGGTGTGGGTGGCCATATCCTGACCGTGTCCTGGCGTGGGTTTCCCGTCTGCCCTTTTGATCCCGTTGGGTTGTGGGGGACCCCTTTGTGCTCAGCTCGGTAGAAGAAGGGACATCGGCAGAGCCGCGTGTCCGCGCAGTGGGGCCGGCACTGCCGCGGTGGCACCGGCAGGTGAGCGGCCTGGATGGTGCAGGATGTGGTGCGGCTCGGCGTGGTGAGGGCTGTGGGTGTTAAAGGGCGCCCATGTCCCAAGCTGCCCTGGCCATGGGACAGGGAGACGGCAGCTCCTGCATCAGCTGGGGGCTCTGCAGGGAGGGGTGACAGCTCCTGTGTCGTTCTGAGTGGGAAGGGGCAGTGGGAGGGGGCTCTCGGCCAAGCCTGATGCCTTGTGTCCTCCGCAGTGGGTGACAAAGGGTGAGTCTTGATCCCTCTCGCTCCCCAAGGAAAAGCCACATGCCCCAGCGCCTCCATTGAAGCTTTTCTCAACAGGACACTCACCACTCGCCTCTTCCTTGCCTTCTACTCCATGGTCCTGCTAGTGGGGCTGCTGGCCAGCACTCTGGCCTGCTGGGTCCTGGTGGCCAACTTCAGGAGATGTTCCAGCACCCTCTTCCTGCTCAACCAGGCCAGTGCTGACCTGCTCTTTGTCCTCCTGCTGCCCTTCAAGATCTCCTAACACCTCTTGGGCAACCACTGGCTCTTTGGGGACTACCTGTGTCGCACCATGGTGGCCTTCTTCTACTGGAACATGTACAGTTCCATCCTCTTCCTCACTTGCATTGGCCTGGAGCACTACATCTCTGTGGTGCATCTATTGCTGTGGAAGGGCTGCAGTTGAACGTGGGGCAAGGTGGGCATCTGTGTGGGCATGTGGCTGGTGGTGGGGCTGGAGATGAGTCCTCTGCTTTTGCATCCCCAGATGAATCATATCTGGAGCCTGGAACATCACAATGTGCCACGACGTCCTAGGAAAGGATGAGCACGTGTTCCTCGTCTACTGTTTTCTCTCCCTGGTGAGGCTGGGCTTTGGCTTGCCCTTTGTACTCAGGACCATCTCCTACAGCTGCATCCTGGTGCATCTGCTGGCCAAGGGGAGACACTGTGGGCAGGTGGTGTGTGTCCTGGCCCTGGTCCTCCTGGTCCTCATCCTCTGCTTCACCCTCAGCAACGTGCTGCTCTCCATCCACTACATGCTGGAGGCCACATGGTGCCACAACATGACCTGCATCTGGCACACCCTGGCCCTCAGTGCCTTCAACAACTGCTTCAATCCCTTCATCTACATCTCCCAGGATTTTTGGGGCTGGGTTCGGGATGCAGGCAGCTGCTTGCCCGGAGGGGGCTCCAGCGCTTTGCCCCAGTTTTGCTGTTCCTCCGATGCTGCCGGTGCTGCCGCCGTCCCATGGGTCCCCCAGTTGGGTGCCTGGCCCTGGCATCCCCTGCCTCCCTACCTGCCAGACCCTGGCATCCCTCACCACTCCTCCTGCAATGACCAAACCCTCCAGAGTACAAATAAACCTTTATTTCTCCCTGCTGGTGGAAGGAATAGGTATAAATACCCCAGCTGAGCAGGAGCCGTCCTCCATCGCCAGGTCTGGGCGCCGGGCACACATGGCCAGCCCTGCTCCTGTTGACCCCCCCTAAAATATGCCACAGTAGATGCAAGAAGGGAAGTGGGGGATGACTTGGGTGTCCTGAGACTGCCTCACGAGCCCAGTTCTGGGGAGGGGACATGGTGCTGTGTTCCCCCGTGCTGGCAGGCACCACATGCCCCCCTGCCTGACATCATGCCCTGCTGCCAAAACATGCAGGCAGGTTTTTATTTTCCCTTTTACTTGCTTCCCTCAGCACTGGGCCCGTTGGCAGATGTGCCACCCACGAGCAACGTGTGGCAGCATCCCCAGCTCTCCCAAGAAGGGGTATCACCCTTCAGCACCCCAGTCCCCACTAGTCCCCTGGTCTCCACCAGTCCCTGTTCCCAGCCCAGCTCCGGGGTCAGGAGAAGGAGGGTGCGGGCTCCACGATGTGGGAGCGTGGGGTACCCATTGTCGCTGCCGCTGGGCGCGACTTGACCCCCAGGTTGGTGGCCACCCCTTTGGCACGGCGGGTCACGTCACTGGCTGGCCCGGCCCCGGTGGCTGGCCCTCGTTCTTCCTGAGGATGACGCTGCTGAGCTCCTGGATGAGTTTGTTGTTGATGGGCGAGGAAGGCTGCGTGTTCTTCTTCCTGGGGATCTCCAGGGAGGTCTCTGCATTGGGACTGCTCCCCGGTGTGGCTGCCTGCTCCCAGTCCTTGGCCAGCGCCAGGGAAGTCTCTACGTTCCTCTCCAGAGAGGCTGTTTTGGTGGGTCTGAGCCCCTGGACTGGAGCTTTGTCGCTCTCCAGGTCCAAGCCCCTTTCGAGGGACAGGGCTTTGGTGACGGAGGGACCTGCCACCCTCTGGGCCGGGCTGGCGGGCAGTGAGGAGCGCAGCGCCGTGGCCGGGGGCTGCTCGGG
>NW_010518797.1:684-1112 GCF_000687285.1 Phaethon lepturus | reverse complement strand
GCAGCCCCTGCCCCAGCTCCAGCGCAGCCAGCTCGGGGAAGTTGCCCACCTCCTCGTAGACAGGATCGGCGTCCACCTCCTTCTCCTGCTGCTCCTCCAGGGAATCCTGGTGCATCTTCATGGGCTGGGGGAGGGTGGGGAGTTGGGATGAGGGGTATTGTCCGCACCGCTCAGCCGTACCTCTCTGTCCCCCCTCACCTTGCCCTCCCTGCACTCAGGCACTGCCCAGGGACCCTTACTCCCTCACCGTGGGGCTGATGCCTGCAGGGAACCCACCCTCCACCAGGTCTCTTGGCTCAGGCACTGTTGCCCTTTCTTCCCCCATCGCTGACGGAGGGTGAGCGTTTCAGTCCCTGCCGAGGCATGGCCCATGCCACCAGGCAGAGGCACCAGCCCAGCACACCTTGGCAGAGGCGGTCTGGGAGGGG
>NW_010518797.1:439-668 GCF_000687285.1 Phaethon lepturus | reverse complement strand
GGCGGTCTGGGGTGGGGAGGGCGGATGGGTGTCCATGCAGAGCACAAAGCCAGGCGAGGTGAGGTCCAGCCGGGTGGCCCCCATGGAAATAATCTGATGACAAGGGGGACCCAAACCTATTTCCTCGCATTTCTTATGTTGATCCTTTCCGGGCAACGCGCGCCCAATGGGAGAGGCTCCGGGAACAGGGCTGGATTGTTGTGGTCTTGCTTGTGCACACTGGGACCAT
>NW_010518797.1:0-214 GCF_000687285.1 Phaethon lepturus | reverse complement strand
GCTAGAAAGAGAGGAGATGGGCAGAGGTAAGCACGTGGCAGCGCGGAGCCGTGTCACGGATGCCTCGGCGGGCAGAGGACGGGCAGCAGGGCACAGCAGCCCACGTGCCCTCGCAGGGCCCTGCACACACAGAGAGCTGCCACGGACACGAGCACAGCACGCAGCACACGCACCGCCGAGCACAGCGACATCCACCCAACGCATCCATCGGCGC
>NW_010518796.1:0-4737 GCF_000687285.1 Phaethon lepturus | reverse complement strand
CAGCCGGCTCCCGGAAGCACTGCCAGCTACCCACGGCTTAGGAAGGAGCAACATCAACCGCCTGTCTTCAGATGTTTTTTCCCTTCCATCAGCTATTTGGGTGCTGACAGAGGACCCAGCAGCGCTGCTAATTAACGCCTGCCCATGCAGCACCCAGCGTCCCAGCACGTACCTCCTGCACGCTCGAGAAACTTTATCAAGCTGCATAAATATCACCTGGCAACCCAACAAGCAATCTCCAATACTTGTAAAGAAGATTTCACGACTCAAGCAGTAAATTAAACCTGCCCTCCCAATAGCCCGTTCACAAGGAAGTCCTGTACAAGAGCGGGGTGACAGGAAGAGTTCGCCTTCTCCCTCTGGAGCAACGCCAGCGCAGAGGCCAGACGTGGCGGGGAGCGACCGAGGAAGGTTAAGCGGAGTTCACTCCGTGGCTCGCTGCGTATTCGGCTGCCTCAGCATTTTAGGGTTTAACACCAAAGAGCTGAGGTGATGAAAACTGAGCAGCAGCATTTGGTAAGTACCGCCGGTCACCGCTATGGAGGGACGTTGCCAATAGAGCCGCTCTTCTGACTGTTGCGAGCGTTGAATGCCTTGTCGTGGCCAACTGATGCTAGGAGCCAGCCAGCAAGCCGGGCTAGGACACACGGTGTGCTGTTAATGAAAAACAATATTCGTCATTTAACTGGTATGCTGCTTGCAGTAATTATTAATTATTGTGTATTATAATGGCCTCCAGAATGTGGTAAAAAATGTAGGCTCCTCTAAACACTTCTGTGGTTTTATCGAACGTTTCTAAAATCTGCTTCACAGGCTTACTGCTCTGCGTATGGAAAACGTACAGGAACAAGAGAGAAAGCACCTGGAAGGTCTCCATCAGCAGGAGTTCTCTGACTTCAGCAGATCGCAGCTAGAGATTACTGGAAAAGGCGTCAGTTGGTGTGTCGGCCTCATCGTTACATCCGAGTGAAAATTAAAGCCATTTGGGCTGACTGTGCAAATACTGAGTTCATGGGAAAGAAACAGGAATTTGACTCCATAGTGGTATTTACTGCAAAATTTCCTTGCCCAGTTCTTCACGCAACCCAGCACAACAGGCTTTCTGTAACGGTATTTTCAATAAAAGCCTGTCCTGGTGGGCAACAGTATGAACTCTTGCATAAAACTTAGTTGTTTAGGATTTTTCTGATGGAGATCCTGGTTCTTACACATCTGTACATGGTTTGTCTTGGCATGCAAAACAAAAAAATCTTGTAATTCTATAGTATTGAAATATCATTGCATTTAAATATCAGGTTTTAATTTTTCCATGAAGAGAAGAACATAAAATGCTTTACAAACCTCAGCCTGATCCACAACATTATCACAGCTCTTTAAATTCTTACCCTGCATCCCAGCTCCTAAAACAAAACGACGGAAGGCAGTCCAGCCTATCCCCATACAAAGTAGCTCTAGAACTGCAGATCCCAAATTTGGTGAGGTTTTGAGGCTAGAGCTGGATTTCTCGGGGTATGTGTCTCCCTGAGAGATACCCTGTCCTAGTGCTGATAAAATTGCTGCTACTGCTTCTTCATGGCTGTGACAGGATCAGTCACAACCAAAGCTGCAGGTAACAAGCACCAAAGAATGATATTGTGCAAGAGTCTGGTCAAGAGCTCTTCCCTTGTGCTTATTACAAAGCCTTGTTTCCAGTGGCCTGCTCTTCATATAGATGAGCACACAAAATCCGTGAAGGTATACAATTATTCATGCTAGTGGCTTTAGCTTTATGAAGTTATTTTTGGCGGGTGTGAATCCGTCTTGCTATCAGTCGTGTCAGTACAACAGAGTACCTGTTTTCCGGCGTAAGACTGGTACTGTGCTCTTCTGTTTAGGTACCACAAGCCTGAACACTCTTCCCAGGAGAACAGCCTGCAGGACATTTTACTACACGTATAAGTTGACGCAAGAGGACAGCAGCTCCAGAATGGCTGGTTACGGAGGTGTTGGCGCTGCTCCCTCTCTCTGAAGCACTGGGGTTTGGGGGTTTTCTATCGTTTGGGTGGAGGCAAATAAATATTGTTGAACAGGGAGTAAATTTCTGGTGCTCCTTGGACATCTGTGAAGCCAGACAGTAAGACTGCTCTTTCCAAAAAGAGAAGCAAGAATCTCACAGGTGGTGTGAGGCGCTACTGGAAGCTGAGGCAGCCTGTAGACCATGATCTGGCCACACGGGCAAGTTCTATACCCTCAGTGAAAGCTCGACTGGACTTTGAGGTTGGCAGTACAAGAGCTCCAGGCACCGGCAGACATCTGTTAGTTCCCATCCTGGAGCCTTTACTGGGGTGATGTGCTAGCATCTTCCACGCAGGAATCGCCTATAGCGGGGACGGGGAAGGAGAGCCCCTTTGCACGGGTCCAATAAAGAAGTTTTCCCAACAACCGAAAGGAAAATAAGGAGCAGGTTGCAAAACTCTAGCCTAGAATGGTGTGACAACAGCCATCTCTAACGGGGGCTATAGTCACATACTTCTCTTCCAGATCTAAACAGCAGCGTTTGAATTCTAAGTGCTGAGCATCCGCAGCCCCAGAGAAGGCAGTATTTACCGCGGGCAGAAATAACTTGGCAGATGTACAAAACGAACGCACGACGTACAAAATAAATGCACGATGTACACGAGTCAGGCCAGAAATGCCCAGGGGCTGTGGGTTCACCCTGCGTCAAGCGCAAGCTGGCAAGCAGCTCTGGTAAGAATAATCCTGCAAACGGGAGCACATGTTGTGCTGTGCCCACTGGGAGAACCATTAAAGAGGAGGATTTGCTACCAAAGGGCATCAACGACCGCGCTGTTTTTAAATGGAAAGGGTCACCGGCATCGGTAAGCCTTGTTGCGGGCACGTCTGACCTGCCCAGTCAGAGCAGAAGCAATGCAACCGGGAGAGCCCCCTCCCGCAGCGCCCGCGGGGTCAAAGCCACAGTGGGCACGGGGAGGGACGCGGCGTCTTAGCAGAAGCTGGGCATTGGGAAAGGCCTTTCAACATGAAGAATGAGCTTTGGAGTAAAAAGAGAAGAGCTAATGAGAAAGACGTTTGCTGAGCACATCCCGGCTGCCCGGGACAGCCCCGAGAGCCCGTGTCCTGCCCTGGGTGCTGGGCTTGTGTCAGGGCAGCTTTGCTTTCAGCTCCCATTCCAGCTGCCTCTCTTGCCCCTCTCGTTTCTGCGGCTGGAACAGGGAGGACCAGCAGAGCCTCTTGCGCCGGGTACTCGGGCTTCTCTGGGCACGGGAGGAGAAAAACTGCACGCTGGCAGTGATGCACTGGGACGCAGGGAGCAGCCAGCACCCCGCAGGGCAATGCTTCTCAGATAAAAGCTCCCAGCCCAGCACAGACACTTCTGCAGAGTGCTCAGACTCTGCTGAAGCAGCCAGACCCTTTGCACAGGTAGAAAACGAACCATTTTTCTTTCCTGGAGCCAGAGCCATTGCTCTTGCTCTCCCCACCCTTGCCGCCGTGGCGCAGGGCGCGAGAGCAGGCGCTATGTGTGCCGGCTCCGCTGCTCTCCGACGAAGGGCAGAGCACGGCGTCAGGAGACGAACGTTCCTTGGAACGAGGAGCTGTGCTTGGGAGGGCACTGCAGGTCCCCTGGGCCACCCGCTCCAGCTCTCTCGATTAAGCAGATCCACAGGCAAGTTACTGTGAAAAGTTCGTACACGGCTGGACTGGTGGCTGGTAGGAGGGGGAGGCACTGTCACGGGTTCTGGGTATTCAGCCATCCGAAAAATCCAGAATCCAATTTTTCTATCAAATAAGACCGTCACCTTTTTATTTCTCGTAGGTGACATACTGCAAAAGTTGGGAAACTGTGAGGATGGAGGAGAGAGGTGGAAACGTGCAGAGAGTCATGTAGCCCAGAGTATCTGACGTGGACCAGAGATGGAAAAACCCCTGCAGAGAGGATTTGACACAGCTCTGCAGGAAAGGGATGGAGCCTGCCTGCTAGCACGCAGCTTCCCTGGGCTTTCCATGAGGAAACTCAGGAAAAAAACAGCATCATTCAAAAAAAGAACAGCGCGGGAGAAGTGAGGTGCCCGGTGTCAAAGCCCACCGTGCTTTGGCAACCTACACCTGCATGAACAGAAGATGCTCCGAGGCCAGCGACAGCCCGCGCTGCCCTGCTTTCTGTCCTGCTTTCTGTCCTCAGCAAAGGCACGCGGTCCTCACGGCTGCTTTTGGGCTGCCCTAAAAGACCACAGAAGACGCAGAGATCCTTCACTGGACACGATCTGTTTCAAGGAGGTTTTACGCTCTTCTGTGAAGGAGTTCCTCTTCCACCCTCCTCTGAACACCTGATGGTGGGGGCAGAAAACAGCATCAGCTGGACCCCTGCGACGATCCAGGTCGTACGGGGCGTCGGGTGCTGAGGCCAGGGACCGCTTTCACGGGGTACTGCGGGTGTGCAAGCCCAGATGAGAACAAGACGTCTGTGCATAGCACTAAGGCATGTTCAGCGGCTCTAACACCCCTGCGTAAACGCACGCCTTAGAATATTTGCCCGAAATCGCAGGTGTGGAAGCTATAATTCAAGGGGACTGGCAGCAGAACTACTTCATATACGTATATTCCAATTTGAGAGCTCTTTTGACAGCTCTTTGGTAACGCGCCGCTGGGTTTTGCTCTGTGAGCGGCGCTCGGCGGGAGCTACCGCGGGAGGAGCAATCGAGGCGCCGGGGGCCATTGGCAGGAGGGCGGCTGCGGCGC
>NW_010518795.1:25301-50484 GCF_000687285.1 Phaethon lepturus | reverse complement strand
TGGCTGGGCCTGATCCTTTGGTTGTCCTGCAACATTACCACAATTGTTGTCCTACAACAATTACCACATAATTATTTCTTTTCCTCCCTTGGAGTCACTCCAAGTGACTCCCTGTGTGCCTTAAGCTGTTGACACACTTCTTAACAGCATATTTCAGCTGTAAGAGTCAAGAAGAAACTAGTCATGTCCTACGTGTGAACAAACAAAGGCGATGTGAAATGTTTTGTCATTTCTGTAGGCCTCTAAATCTGGGATATATTACAAGAGATCACAGACCAATCAAGATATGAGACATGACCAGTCAACTAAGTAGTAAGAGTCATCAGTGTTATACCTGGAAAGATCCAGCAGCTTCAGGAACAAGTGGGGATTTCCTGATAAAGCATAAAAGCAGGAACCCTGCTCTGCGTGGACTCTGAGAATTTACAAAAACTGGAAGAGGCAGCTTAGGCTCACCAAAGCCACAAGAGTTAGGAGATTCCTGAGTCTGAGCCTCCAATATTATGTGCATGCTTCATCTTAGCCATGCAAGAGTTGTGTTGCTACCAGTGGGTTTATTTTAATGAATATTATTCTAGCCTATCCAGAGAGCTTTTAAACTGTGAATTTTAACCTATGAATACACATTGCGTTTTTTCCTTTAGCCTTTAATAGTCATCACAGCAATCCAAGTTTATCATAAAATTAAAACCTGTAAATCTACATCGCCACTATGTTCACTGAGGTTAACTTGAATAATCTCTGCAGATGCTAATTGTGACAAGGAGTAACAGAATCAACAGTAGTCATTTGGGGAAAAAAACTACTTCCTACTAAATTCACAGTATTGTTAATGTAAATATTTTTGCCAACCAAAAGTACTTTGGTAGAATATTTGTTAAATTTGGATTATTTGTTGATAACATGGTTTATTTCAAGGTAACTCTGGAGACAAACTTCATCAATTTCATTGGAGACATGCCAAATCCAACGTGCTAGGACCTGGCTCAACAGTATTTTACAATTTACTAATATTGATATGGAATTGTTTGAAGAAAAAACTGATTTATGAAGAAGGTACACAGAGCATAGACAGCTAATTGCTAGCTAATTTGTACATAGCACTGTAAATCTTAGGCTGAGATAGTTGCCTAAAGGAGCCCAGGAGTACTAAAAGTACTCTTTAAGTATTCACGTCCTAACCTCCTCTCACTTGTAAGTGATGAGCATTTACAGAAATCTGGTGGGCTTTTTTCCTGTTCTTATGATACTACAGGGACCCAAACTTGGGGCTTCCCCCTATCCAACAAGGTCCATAGCAAGAGGAGCAGATACATCCTCCCATCCCTCTGGAAGAGCCTGCCTTTCACTCGGCCGGAGGAGGCCCAGCTGATGAGCTCCGGGGCTCCTGTTCGAGGGCAGCGTTCAAGGAGCTTGCTGGGGATGCAGCAGCATCAGTACTCAGCCAGGTTTGTGCATAGAAACCATCACGTATTAAGGTAATCTATCAAACAATCTTGAGAGTGTAAGCAGCATCCAAAAAGTGAAGGAAAGAGGAGAGACATCCAAGCAATGCTGAAAATCTGCTCCGCAGTATCTAGAATAAGGAGGCCTCAGAGCAGTCTTCTAAAATTACTGATGGTGTTAACCTGGAGATTGTAAAGGCTTGTTTTCCCATTTAAAATATTTACTAAATTTTGGGTTGTTTAAATAAAATTCTACTTTGGAGCACAAACAGCAGTATTAGCAAACCAGAGTCCTTTTCCTTATATTTTACATTTATTTTAAATACAAACATAAGAAAGGTTGATACCTTGCTGTCAACACATATGTCAATCAGCCTTTGCTGTACACAGTATTATTAGAACTGCAGATGGCATTTCATTAAATTGGTTATAGAAAATGTCACACTAATTAAAATAGAGAATGCTTTCTGATTTAATGAACAGGAGGTGCCAGACAAATCTTTGTCTAATTAAGTG
Organism: Phaethon lepturus; assembly: GCF_000687285.1. Lineage (NCBI taxonomy): Eukaryota > Metazoa > Chordata > Aves > Phaethontiformes > Phaethontidae > Phaethon > Phaethon lepturus. Next base: position 48,523 of record NW_010518795.1, on the reverse strand, counting down.
TTTGCTAATTAAATAAAATAGTCATTTACAAATATATTACAGATACAGACCAAATTTCAATATGCCAGGTAAGTCACGTGTCAGCTGAGCAAGATTTCCACTGCTTTTCTAGAAGTCTAGGCTCTTGTCAGCAGTCCTTTCAAGAAAACATTTATTCTGCACTAGTTTTATACTGTAAACTGTGACTCTTCTAGACAAATTTTCATTATATAGAAAATTCACTATTCAAAATGGCTTGCAAAGTTGTAGACACAGGTAATTCCTGTACTTTCTGACTTCTACAGGTCTTCTGCTTTCCTTTCCCTTCTAATGCCCAACACAAACTAACAAAAAAACAGGTGGAGATCTTACAGCACAGTAGCTACAGAAATGGAAGCAGCACAGTCACAGTAGCATCCCACTGGCCACAAGCAAATTAGCCCTGCTGAGAAGGTGGACTTCTCAGTTATTACACAGAGCTCTATTAACATGAAGATAGAGCCCGACAGAACGTATCTCGACTGTTACGCTGATATTAATGGATTAATCAGCCACATCAAAAACAACCTGGATATTTTTTTAATTATGCTTTCTGGCATGTTGTATATTTGTGCAGAAAAGGGTAACTAGCACAAACTGGGAGGGTGGGTGTTTGCACAAAACCTATCCTTCTCCCTTCCTCAACTCCAGAATGAAGTGACTCTGGATTGGCCCGCATAATTCAAATCTCCATCCTTTATCAATGTATCTTCCTCTTTTGCTAACCTTGTTGTCGGATATGTTACCAAGTCATGTCCAACTCATGCCAATTTTCAGTGGTCCCGATTACTTTAGTATATCAACATATATTAAAATCTTCAACTCTCTCAACAGTCACTATTCATTTACTAAATCACAGATTTCTTCCTTATCATGCAATTGCACAGGATCCTGCCTCATTATTACAACTACTGATACCCCCATGCCAGCACTTCAGACTGGACGGAAGATGTAGACAGCTCTTGAACATTAACACATCTGCTGGGGGACTGATTTACAAGAAAAAAATGCAATAGTGAAATATAGAGTGCAGTTAAACTTGCGTTCTTGAGTTTGAATTGAAGCAGGTGAGGAAATATTCATTGCAGAGCTGTGGGAGGCAATAAGGTGGACAGCAACCATCAGCCACAGGTAGTAACATCTGTGACCAGCTCAGCTGGACAAACATGACTGTCTGCTGCCTAAGCAAGTCACTTCTGCACATGTCAGAAAGATGTAAACACAAGGGAAGGAGTTGAAGTACTTCACAAAGACACCAAAGATTCAGCTATGTAGAAAGAAATGGATGTAATCACAGAGAATGTAGATTAATAAAGTCCCAGTGCCTGTACTGGGCCTCTACCCAGACATGTTGTGGAATCTCGGTGGGCTGTCAGCCTAGTTTTGACAGCAAAACTAAACCATCACACCCAGGGTTTTGAAAGATACATTCCTCTTCTATGTACTGCCAAGATAACACAGAGCTGTTTTAATTCAGAAATCTCCACTTTTTTCCTACAAGTTTACCATTTATTAACAGGTAACTTAAATTGCAACCCCTTGAGGGCTTTGGTCCTGCCATCCATGGCAGATAGCAGAAACAGCTTGCTGGAGCTATTTCCTCTCTAGTCTTCCTGGATGGAGAGATTTTCCTGCAGTTCTCTTCTGCTTCCCTGGGACTCTGCATGGGAGTGAGCACAGCACCTCCACACAGATCTGCTCACACAGACTTCCCAAATCCAGGCTGCGCCAGCAGGTTGTGTCTCATTTTCTCCGTTTCAAGAGCACACTCAGCATAACACACCTACAGCTGAGATACAGTTTCCTGAAATGGTCAGTAAACCATGTGACAGCAAGACGTTAAGTTAGATCACGTAAGGAGCTGTCTAACAATAACAAAAATTTGAAAGAAAATAGGAGTTATGCCATAATTAATTTCCTATCAGAGGTAATAAAAGTCTCCTCCACTTTTGGAACACAACTGGACAAAGCACTACAAAGCAAATGAATAAAAATAAATGAAAATGCAAAGATCTAAGTGTGAACTAACATAAATGGGATGCAGTTATCTAACCCAAAAAGCAATCAGTTGGTGGATTAAACCACAAGATTTGACTATTTTTGCCATTCCTCCTCACACTTTCCCTTCTCCACATTTTTTAATGCAGAAATCTCCATTTCTGTCATTACTGGGAGGAAAATGTTAGGGAATATTCATTCCCCGCCCCCTAGAGCAAAGCACTAAACGTGATTTCACGGTGTTAAAAGCTAGGATAATAGACTTGAGTCTATTAGTCCGTTCCAATTTGTTTGACATGCAATTAACAGTAAATCAGCACCAAGAGAAAGAAGAGAAGAGGCAGTATTCACAGCAGCCAGCCAGCCTTCTCAATAGGCTACATCACTGCTCGTCTGCCACACAACTCCAGTAAGGTCCACCAGGTTACTAGTCCTGGATACCTTCTGGTATCTACACTGTTATTTAGTTGTTCTCTCTGTAAAAAAAAAATTATAAGGTTTTCAAATTAGAAAATATACTGTACTTAAAGTGCTAAAAACTTTAAAGAGAAAGAGCAGGGAAAGTTGTACCAGCACTTTGGTTTTCTCACTCCACATTGCACAGTGATGGTGAAACATCAGACATTGTTGTAGACGTAATTTTGCTAGCACAGAAGATTCCACCTTTTCCCAGATTTCTCACAAAACTGCTCAGCTTTCCCAGCTACTTGGAAACATTTTTGGTCAGGAATAAAAAAATAATCTCTGGTTGCTCTCTTGCATTGCACCAAGGACCATTACTGAGCCAGCTTGGCAATGGACTCAGCCAGCTGTTGCCCAAATAATGTACATGTCCCTGGACTATTGAGAAAATTAGGGAACAAATTGTCAGTCTCAGTCACGCATCCTATCCCAGCCTCTTCCCTAGAGATATAATAAGGTCTCTCAATATAGCAGCACTTCTCTGACAGCCTCGGGAGTTGACCTTTCTGCTGAGACTGCCAAGAGGACAAGCCAGATGGGGCGCAGACGGCTCTGCTTTGGAGCGGGCAGTGTGGCCCAGGCTGGATTTCACACAGATTACTGAATTGGCAGGGCTGCACTTTGGATAAGATACAGTGATTTCAAGGAAGAAAGATTTACGTGCTTCTCTACTCCTATGTAATGACAATTCTCAAATGGAACTGGGTATTTCGATCTGCAACAGAAACATGAACTTCCTGTGCCCCTCAAACACTCCTGAAGGCTCACCATCGCTCCTGCTTCTGCAGCGCTCTAGATGCGACTGGCGTTTCATAGACAAGCCCAACAAGTGAGAAAATTAAAATTCAATGTCTATGTACATAATCACAGTAAAAGACCAGACTCTGGAGCAGCTGTAGGGCTGCAGTTTTCTCACCCGCTTTGGTCCACACGAAGGTGTCTCAGCGAGCTGATTCAGCCAGAGCTGATGGCTCAGTGCCTACCATCACACTCAGGCTGCCGGCTTGCAGTGAAGATACCACAAGTATAATATCGAAGTGGCCTCAGGGCTGTCCTTAACAAGCTGCGTAACGTAGCCCATGAGAATCTGGCACTGCCATGCCAAAGGCAAACAAGGTCATAGCGTAGGATTTCCAGGTTTATGCTGACAACACTGATGCTTATTATTTACTGCTTTCCAGCTAATTTGTGTAGGGCATGGAAATTGTGCTAAGTCAGTACAGGCTGTAGTAAACTTAAACTTGAAGAATATATAATCAAAATAGAGGATACAGAGCATGTGATTATGCACTGTAATATCTAAACCCTAAGTGAGAGCAAGGATAGTCTAGACTCAGATTATTTGCTACTGAAGAAACCTGCAGATGGTTTTGTGGAAAATAAGTATTCACAGGCACTTGAAAGGTGAAATATATGTATATCATCAAATTAGTTTTATCCAGATTTTATAATATGTTTCATTCAGGATGGGATAACCTTCCACCAATGTATCATAACTCTCCAATTTAGTCAATGAAATCAGAGGACAATATATGTCCCAAAAGAAAAAATGCATATCAATACCATTAGATACCATTTTTTGGCAAATAACATGCCAATTCAGTGTTCCATTTTCCTTAATTTTTCATGACTATTCACTTCAGAATAAGCTTTCTACTGTAATGAAAACAAGCAAACAGTTTGAACTGTAATGAACAGTTTGACTGTCTTGAACCTTGGCCCATACCCAGTACAGGCAGAGAATAATGAGAATAATCTAAAAATTAAAATAATGTTGATTATTTGGAGTGTGTCATAATATTCAATGACCAGGAGAATATTTAATTCTATCCAGCCTAATTTGAATGGCTGTCTACTGCCTCTTCCATGACTGGTACACCACAGAGTGCATCTCCATTCACAAAATGATACCAAATCTGCAATCCTCATCAAACCCAGGAAATTATTCAAAAGACAAAAAATGCTTTAGATTTATTTACTAGTATATGGATTTTATTTACTAACAAAAATAGAGATGGTTCCTTTGTGTACACAGTCTCTTCCTTGAGGCTCTGCACATGTGGATGCAAGCCTCCTCTAGTGACGCAAGTGCCACTTGGTGTAAACGTTTGTCAACACAGTTGCTATTTTGGCTAGGAATGAACAAGGTATCTCCATAGCTCAAAATATGAGCCTCTACCTCTAGAAATAGTTATGTCATCATCAACTGGATGGTGATAATGCACACCATTTGAGATGTGGAACATGTGGTTCAAGGGATTGCTAATTACCTATGAAAACCAGCCCTTTCATTTTTTATTACTTTTTGTGGAGGTCTGAAAGTGTCTGCTAACTAGCTGAGTAGCAAAAGGGAAAAGTTTGTAATTTTAGATATGTCGTTTAAACCTACTCTGAAATTCTGACTTATAGACAACAATAGGACATATTTCGCAGCTATCAATTTGCTGCCACTGAAAATAAAATTAAATTTAAAAATATGACACTGAATAATAACTTAAAGTGTGCACAACAGAAATGTTTCTTATTTTAATAAATATTCATCATCATTACAGTAGGTACAAAAAATTCAGGAAGCCACTAGTGCATTTACTCTCAGTCCTTTTGAGCAAGATATTTATCATGTGCTTCAACTTCATTGCACTGAATCCAACAGCTTTGCTAGAATTTAGACATCTTTGCTAAAATCCTGATTGTACTGGAGTTAATCAGAGTTTTGATTCACAGTGCAGTGGACCCACAATTTAGCAGGTGCAGCGAAATGTCACAGAACTACATGATTGACAAGACTTCCTTTTTTTTATTTGACACTACCAGAGGATAAACAGAATATTTTAAGTTGTTATAAAAATAAGCAAAGGTAGGCAATTTTCTGTTCACACATAATTATTTAACAGGCTCTTTCCAAAATAGCAGGTGTCTCATTCTGATTTACAAGAAAAACATATTGATTAAATGAAGATCATTAGTTCTTCAGAATTATCATGCAACCAGTAACATAGAAATCACATCAAGGCACTGTTTTGTGATTTTATTTGTATCTTTTTATGGACCTAAAATACCAGTCTATATTAAATTATTTCTACTGACCAGTCATCTGGACTTTGAACAAAAATTAGACATTCAAAAGTCACATGTGTCATTAAAATTTTTGCGCAGAAGTATTAAAGCCTGTGTATCTAAATTTAACTTACGAAATGAAAGCACTTACGAGGTCTTGTTTTCGTATGTGTTCATTACCTACCACACTACTAGAGTTCTTGGGAAATACCCATGCTAGCTAATTTGAAAATCAAATAGTGAGTGTTTAGGTCTCTAATCAACAGAGATATGGAAACACAGATTTGGCACCAACATTTGAAAAAACTGGCAGAATTTCCTTTGGCATTCCTTTGTTTTGGATATCCTTGTCTAGTCTGTACACGTACTTCCACTGGTCTGCTGAAGCGTGGGGATTTAGACAGGCAGTGCCAGTAACTGTGTAGGATCACCAGGACAGTGCTCATCTTGATCCAGTGGGTCCCGTCCCACATGGCATACTCAGTGCAAGCTCCATAAAAGCAGGAAGCGGGCCTGGAGGATGAAATTATCCAGGAAACAATCTTACCCTCAGGATGCAAACAGAAAACTCAGACCTAAAGCTCAAACTTACATAAACAACCCTTCTGATAGAAACAGATCAACTAAAGCCCCTCACATTGGCCTGGAAAAGATTCTGATTGTATTTCGGAGCACTCGCCAACGGATTTTTTTTGGCTCAGAGATGAAGTCTTCGTTCCAATGGGAAAGAGACAGAAGCAATTAAGTTTCTATCTTAACATTATCTTCATGTGCTTTACTTCTTCAAAATTACAAAGGTGACACGTTAGTTAGGGACATTTTGTGCAGCTCATCTATGCAATTAATTTAAAATAAAATGTAGCTGAATGGAAATATTACAACAAGAAGAAACTCAAAGAAAGGTTGAACAATGGTGCCCTTGGCAAGCCAACAACTGTTCTGTAATAGCATGAACATCTGGTGGTAATTTGACTGCATGTTACCTACAAAAGGAGGAGCACAGATCTGTTCCAGGTGTGATGTGCAAGTGAAACAATAGAACCTTTCTCCATACTTTAGTCATACATTAGTTTCAAAGAATAAATATTTAAATTATGGTTCCAAATTTACCCTACTGATTATTCCAAGGAATTACACTGCTTACCTGCTTCTGATCAGATAATTCAAGCAATTCACATTTTGTTTTCCATTTGAATTATGCTCCCCTTTCAGATTAACACTGTTACTGATTTTATTAGTTTCTGCTTTTCCTTAAGTAAAAGTGTCATTTTTTTCATTGAAATGCTAATTTCATTAGTAAATCTATACTTGCTTAATAACCGCTTTAGACACCTAGAAATTAGCCTATTAAAGTTTAACACACCTGTTTGGAGATTTTTTATTTTTGCATCCAAAAATCCAGGAAAATAGCTGGAAGGATTGACTAAGATAGAGGATGAAAGGTGAAAAATATATACTCAGGGCTTATAACCTATAAGTATTAAAATAAATGGATCCAGAATAAGCACCATCATGTCATGAGGAAACCCTGAACAGATACACCCTTGCTTTTTCTCTTGGACTCCATTACCAAGGATGTATTAAAGGACACGTAAGAAGGGCTGATCAACAAATAATAACAGGAACAAAATTTTGGTGTAACTGTGCCTTTGGCAGAACATTCATATTTTCAAACCAAAATATTTTCCATTGGAAGAATATTAAACACCTAGTTAAATGAGAGATCTTGGAATTGTTTACATTTATTCATTTTCATTATCTTTATTAAACATTTTCCTGATGCTGAATTTGTCCAACAGGTTTTGTTACATTATTTTCATTTTCCATGCAATTAAAAAAAAAGAATTCATGAACCAAATTGGAATATAGACAGAAATGTTCTGAATCTTTCCAAATGCAGATCACTTTTAGTAGTTCTAAACATGAACTTTTTTCTAGTTTACAGGTTGAAATTGAAGTCACTGCAGGGAAGCTATTTAGCAGTTCCATGTACTTATCTGCAGTACATGAAGTGGATTTTGTCTTCCAAATTATATATTCTAACTACATAAAGGCTGGACAGTCAGAACTGATGTAAATAGAATAAACTGCATTCACTATACACCGTAGGTTCAGGGATTTCAAGGCCAAAAGGGCCCGTATGGCCTTCTATATTGAATTCTTTAAGAGCACAGATTACAGGATTTTGACACGCAATTCCAGCACCAGGCCTATAATTTCCTGTTGGGTTTTCTTTCATAAAAAGCATGCAGACTTGCTTTAAACACTTTAATGCAGAATCCATTGTATATCTTGATATTATAATATGAGCTGACAAAGACGAAAAACAAATCCTACCACGATGCCATTATCACCTTACCTAAAGAAAGGCATTTTACTATAATCATGCCTGGGGGAACTATCAATAAAAGAAATCCATTTAATTTTACAGTGTAATGTGAAACACACTAAGCAAATGCCAGAACTTAGCTCCTATTCTATTCTGTTCTGTGGAGCGCAGCACTTCTGCTGTCTGAATCCAGTTTGTGTCACTGAAACAATTCACTATTAGGGTAAAAATACAAAATTATATGTAAACTTATCAAGTGTACTGCAAACATACCTGTGAGGACTGGCCCTACACTGTCGCTTCAGCACTTTGCCATTCAAGGGCTTAGGACAATCGCTTCAACTATCTCCCCCTCACCCATTACAGGAAACAGCCTCAAACACTGCCCCTTTGGTTATTACAGCTTTGCACAGAGGAAACATATTTGTGTTACATATTACACACAAAGAAGTAAATGATCACGTATTTGTAAGATCCATCAGGATCTGTGCTTTCCAAAACAGTAAAGCGCTTAGAGAAATACAGTTTAAAAAATTAGGGAAGCGAGTTTTCTTTAAAAACCCCTACCCAGCGACGACAGAGGTGCCTATGTTCAGCTGCTGCTGCCCTGCTCAGAGCCATGGGAGGGTTTTGGACTCACAAGTTACGGTAAATATGGATCCAGCCAACAGGACTGTAACAACAGGTAAGGGTGGGCACAGCACATACTGCTGACAGCACAGAGCCAGGGAGGCTGCAAGCGACGTCATAAAAACATTAATTACCTACAAAAAAAAGGGAATGTTAAAAATAAAAAGCGTCCAGCACTTCCTTATTGTCTCACGCCTCCCATCAAAACAGGCTACAGGATCAATGCAGAGGCTTCTGCCATCACCGTAGCTCACACTTCAAGAATCCCTCGTATTGTATACTAAAACAAACACCCTACATTTTAAAATGGACCTGTGCCGAAGACATGGACATGCACAATACCAAAAACAGGTTTTCATAACATATTGGAACATTTTCTGTATGTAGAGAGAAAAAAAAGGGCACGTAAGTTGTAAACTCGTATCTAATTTCTCAGTGTCCTTTTTTGGCCCCTCACATTTTCAGGAGCAGTACCTTTTGGCAAGGCTCCATTTAGTGACACTATTGAAGTTTTCAGGGCTAAGCCTGTTTTGAATAGTTGGAGATGGTTCATTTTGACTTTGAAAATACATTTACTTGAGCCACTGGAAGTCACAGGTAATGTGATGCAACGATGTATCTGAAGACCAATTACTCAATTTCTATTACTTAATATTACTTAAGATGTGCATATAAATTTCTGTGCCACATACAAACTCACATATATTCCATCTGCACAGAGCACAAACATTCCTTTTTCTGCAGAGGCATTTTCCCTAAATATAAATAATAAACAGTGACAACATTACTTCAGCTTAGACAAAAAAAGCTTTGGATCAGCTTTAAAGGCACAGCCCTGCACTGGCAACAGAGGTATTCCACCTTTTTTCCTGCAAGACAAGAACCCACAAATGGAGTTTCCTAGGAAGAAAACTACTTCATAAGAATCTTCTTCCTAAGAAGAAAATAGCTACTACATTTGACGATGGATGTCTCGTTCCAAGCAGATGGCTAGTTTGGGCCAAGAACCCTTGGCCTGATACCAACGACTCTAAGAAAGCCTTTTCACATTTCTTACTCAGCAGAAGGGCAGAGGAAGAAAGCTTCCAGAGCTCCCTGGAGTGAAATATTAGCACTATGAGTCTATGCTCAGTGACGAGGACATGCTCGGCATACTTGGTTTTGGGGAGAGAGAAGTGCCTTAAATCTCACTTTAAAATAAAAAAAAAGAAAAAAAAAGAAAAAAAAGAAAGTAGCTAGCTCTTGGCAAGAGCAGGTTACTTACTCCCTACAGCAAGGAAAGCATCTGTGAGAAAACCGTAACTTTCAAAATATTTGAAACTCATCACTGACAAAGTTTGGCACAGCTTGCCTCTGGCTCTTACTACAGGACTTAATCACTGTTCTTCCTAACTGTAGGAAAAATATTGGGAGTATACAGCAAATAATGCAAAGAAAAATGTATTTATTATTTTGAGTAAATAAGCAATAATTACAGGAGTGCCTATAAAACAAGATTTCATTTTTAGCTATGAAAAAACAGGCAAAAAGCTATCATCCATGCTTCTGCAGTCTTATAGCCAATTAAACACTCTTCTTCTGAAATACCACAAGGCAATGGAAAAGATTGTAACATAATAAATAACCTGCATTTCATTTTTTCTAACATTCTATCTTTTTAAGACAAAAAGCCTTTGAAGTTTTTCAGCACAGAGTTATTTCCAAGTACTGGGTTTCTAGGTACTACTTCTAATTAGTATCTGAAATTCTATTGAATTTATTTTTTCCTTGTAAAATTATACATATATATGGTTATACATATACCTGGGGGGGGATAAACACTACAATGCTAGTGCATCCTAACACAGTTAACTGGTAAAGTGATGTGGCATCTCACACTATACAATATATTTTTTACGTATTTGATCAGACAATTTACATACACCACTATAAATTCAACAAAAAAGTCCTGCAAATAATTACACAATGGGAAATGTTAGCTACATTGTGTAAACCATACCAGGTTTTCCTGTTTAATAAGAATGTAATAAGAGGTATATAATATATATAAGAGTATATAATACTCATCCACGTTAAGATGATATTCATCTTCTTTAAGATGAGACCCATCCTGTTGTGAATTTCTTGCACTGTCTGCCTGATAAGATAGTAACCATACATTTAACTATTCAGTATGTCCAATTAACATTAATCACATTATATAATAATCACATACCAAGAAAATAATATCAATTCCACAACTTCATATACAGGTAATTTAAAAAAAAAATACAGTTCACATAACATAAACATGAAGTAAATAGTTTTCTTCTAAGTAGCAATTTTAAAATGTAATTCCTACTAAAATCATGATTCTCATGCAAAAGAAGCCAGGGTGGTATTAAGCGTTACGAGGCTGAGCAGCCGCTGAGACGGCTGGCCGAGCGTGGACTCGCCATGGCACGAGCACGGACTTGCGGGGAGGGAGGAGAAGGCAGGCAGTCGCCGCGGCCCAGGCCCGTGTGTCCGGGAAGGGCTCACACTCAGACCAGATCCTGAACCTGAGCTTACCTGGCGCAGCACCGGTGACTTAATCTAGATCATGAATTCAGATGGATTTACTTGTGCACTAGAGATGCTGGCCAAACCAATATAAAATTAATCAATATAACTGACAACATGTTTCAAAGAGTGCGAAAATAGTGATTTTTTTTTCCTTTAAACGGCTTTTTCTTTTATAATTATACTTCAATGATTTTCTTGTAAATGTTAAATGAATCTTTTCAATAATATGTGGGTTTAGAGGAAATGTTAAAATATTTAAAAGCTTATTATATTGGGGCAACTTCTGACTGATAAGTCATAGAAGCAAAACATTGAGTGTAAACTCCAACACAGACAAGGGCAATACTTTCTACATCAATTCCACTGTACTCACATCCAGAGTATTTTGCCCATCACCCAGAGCTATAAAAGCATCCTGCCTAGCTTTGCATCCTTTGATTTCAAAAACAATTCCCTCAACAGCTTGGGTACAGAAACAGAACTCTATATAGTATTTATTCTACAATCGCTCTTGGTGCCATTGGCAGTGATAGAAGTGCACTCTGACATCTTCATTAGGTGGTAGTAAAAATTCTGGTGGCCAGGAGAATTAAAACAAGTCATATTTTTCATTTGGACAGCAAATAAGATGACCGATATTTCTAATTTGGTTGTTATGATGGGTTTATTTATGCCTCTGCATCCTTACATTGGTAATATACTGTAATAAAGATTGAACTGATATACACAAAATACTTGAGTTCAGATAGTCAGCTGAGGGAGTCATTCCCTCCCAGGAAAGGGGCACTAGAAGAGGGATTCTGCATTGCATTTCATGGGAGAAATTATTGTCAAGTCTAGAAGAATGCATAGGAAAACATTTTTCTAGTTTTCCTCCCACACATATTTTTGCTGTAAGAGATGCTCTTTCCAACAGCCCTAGGTTAAATCAAGCAGAAAGTTAAAGCATTTAATATTAGTCTAATCCTTGGATCACTTCTTTTTTTTATTCTTTTGGGTTTTTTTTCACTAGGTTTGGTTCTATTTACAACAAATGTTTCCTAGCTAAAGGGAAGGCTGGAAGCTGAACAGCTAACAACATTTTATTGAGTCAGCCACCTGAAGAAAATTCCAGAGCAACCCATATAGTCAGAGACCAGAGACACTGACACTGATGCCAAAAGGGACTGTTAAAGTCAACTAGCCTGACCTGTTGTTATACATCATATTAATAAAATAAACTATCAAAAAGCCAGAAATTCTTCTAAAATGGCAGCAACAAGTAAGAAGACATATATATGCAAAGCAGCGAGTACCTTAGAAGAACATGTTTTAACAGTAATAAAAGGTGTGCATGTGTCTATACCTCAGTACCTCATTGATACTATGAAGGTATTTGTAGATTCAATTTTTTTGAGAGACGATCAAATGAACACATTAAAGATGAAACAAGACAGGGTTTGCTAGATATAGCAATAAAGAAAGAATTTGAGTAAGTTTTTAATTTCTCTCTAAAGCTTACGCTGGAAGGAAACGAATTACAATCAAATGCAAAAAATAAATCCCAACAAAACCCACTTGCCAGATATTCCATAACCAAAGTACAGAATCAGTAGCTGGGTCATCTTGTGCAACCATAAACTAGAAGAAGGAGATGCCCTTACAGTGAAGGACATTCAGTGCACAAAAAGCATTTCCAACTGTGTTTCATCTTGGTGGGAAGCATCTTCTACAGGAAGCAACAGATTAACTCATTTATATGCAAACTGGAAAAGATTTGGGGACTATGCTGCAAAAGATAACTAGCATTGCCTGTGACAGAACCAGAATGGACATTTACAGTCTTGATCAAAAAAAAAGACGGTATTTACTTGCTTATATACACAATATGGCAAAATTTTTGCATACATTTAGTTGTAAAGTTCACCGGTGAATTCCTTAAATAAATCTTTCCCCCTTGTAGGAAATTACTAACATTAAGAAAGAATTTTCCTGTCATTACAGAAGACATAAGAGATTGTTTCAGTTCACCAGCTGGTGATTCCTGTAACACAGAGAGACATACAAATTCAAAATATTTCCATAAAATGTAACACTTAAATTTTGCATTCAGTCAACATTAAGAGTTATTGCTATTCATAGATGATCCATGCAGGTAATGTTTGAGTGTTACAGGAAATTCACCGACAGCAAATAGAAGGCACTAAAGTAAAAAGTCAGTTCACTTGATTTCAAAAGCAAATACATACTTACAGGCAAATATTTCACAGTAGTCTCTTCAAATTTAAGGGAGAGAAAATGAGCTGATAAACTTTTCCTTTTTCATACTGTTATTTTTCAATAGATGGAAAAGATATCCGAGTGGTTCCCCTAAACATTTGTCAGGAGTGATCCTGGAACAGATCCCAGCAAACCTTCAGCGAAGATGAAGGTGTTGGAATCTTCATGCAAAATCAAGGACTTAGTCATAAACACATGATAGTGGGTGGCTGCACAAGGACAGCATTTGTATGTGGAATATAAATAAATGGTGGGGGAGCAATGTTCTCTCTTGAATCCCGTGACAGTTGCTTTGATAGAATTATGGCGGCAAATGACAGGAAGGAAGTATGGTGATTTCTGTGCTGCTGCGGCTAGAAAATGAAAAAGTGCATTTCCTGCAGAAGCAACAACACGTCAACTGCGTGACTTTCATCACTGGCTTTTTGTAACCTTGCAGTGACTTTAACCTCATTATTTTCTATGCACAGCACTGTATATAGTGCCACATGTAATATCTCCATTGTATTTTCGTCTTTTAAAGCTACATACTAATCAACTTAATATGGTGTATGATATCACCAGGCAGACTTCCCATTAAATAAGGCCATTTAGAGCGTTTTAATACGTCTTTATCACTTGGTGTCTAGTTCTTAACTGCGCATAGTATTTCTTAGCACAGATTACCCCAGTATTGATGTAAGGTAGCAGCACAGGCTATAATTATTTAAGTAAAAGGCACAGGGCATTGAGATCAAACTTGCTTTGAGACAAAACACTACATCCAGCTTAACCAAGTACCCATATCAACAACCCCTGGTCCAAGAGAGATGAAATAAGTGCTTTCAGCTTGCAGTTCAGCTCTGGCATTCTGAAATGCTGAGGACATTATCTGAAATGTTCCGGTGAGCCAGAGAATCAAGTGTTACTCTCTGCAGATTGTATACTGTAATTTGCATATCATTCACATGCTAGACTGTAATATTTATTTTAATGAGAAGGAATATCTTTTATGACATCTATAGCAGATATACCAGTATCACTTCTTCCTCAGGTCTGAAAAACAGCAATCTTAGCACTGAGTATAACAGAAGCAGTGCCATTATAATGTACTTTAAACTCCTGTCTTTATTTTAATGATGACCTATTTTTAACGATATTTTTACAGAGATAGAGGAGATACCTGACTTTTTGCTAGACACGTAGTGATGACTGAAGATTCCTGCACCTTCAACTTCTATCAGTATGGACTGAGAGGTTGAAGACAGAATGAAAAAGCCATGCAAATGGTACTACGGTAACTGACTAAAAGGTGGAAGGAAAAAAAAAAATTAATGTGGTATATCATAAATTTACAGAGTTAGAAGTCTTCATAAATTTCCCCGAAGGATTACTTTGTAGTTCTAAAAGAGAAAAAAAGTTATCTCAATGGCAGAAGCTAGAAACACCTTGGAACTGGGTGAACTGTATTTAGAGTTTGATTATTAGGAGAGTAAGTATTTTGCAGACAGGAAAGAGAAAAAAAATCACTTAAATCAGTTTTTTGAAAATAAAAAGTTCAAGCTGTTTGCTTCAGCTGGAAATATTTTAATACTATGTGTTCTGACATAACAGGTAGAACAGTCACCCAGTAAGCATGAAATTCAGGTTCAAATAACCTGTCAACTGCAATGGCTGTAAGTCAAGTTGTAGGAAGTAGGATATGATGAACCTTACAGATAATCTGTCCCTCTCTTAATCATTGAGTGGGTTGTTCCTAAGTTTTCAGACTGATTGATCTCAAAAGATTTAAAAGATGTTTACTACTTCGCTAACAAATGTCCCAAACACTACAAGATATAGAACTGTCTCCTTTGCTGCTTTGTGAATTGTTCATAAAACCCTTTGTGAATCAGACCTTCATATTGATCAAAATAACTAAAAGCCTCATTTACCTCAAATAAAGTTTCCCTTTTCATGAAAATCCTTAACGATCTTGATCTTTGAGCTGATCCACAATCAACATTTTACATACACACGCACACACACACATCCCTCTGTCTTTCTGCAGTTTAGCTTCTATAGCAAAACATTCATTCACTGCAGTCAGTTCTTTGCTGAAAATGAGCAACCTTTGTACTAATATCAGAAAGGACAAGACACAGTCACTTCAACACCCAGAACAGCTAAACCTGGCTTTAACTGTGCACATCTCTTGAAAAAGAACTGAGAACTGCTATTACGCCTTGAATCAATCAGTCCTGTGCCAGGAGAAGCAGAAAGGACTTCCAGATAGGCTCTAGTCAGGCAGGTGCTGGACCCATCATAATTTTCACCCTAACTTTCTCAGTTCTATTCACTACAAACTATTCATTCATAGAGATGGCAACACCATAAATACAGTGAATGCAAAACTACAATTTACCGCTTCTGTAATAGTGCTGAGATGCACTAAAACAAAACCTATGATGAAGTCTAATATTAGCTTTAGGATAAAAAAGTGTATTTCTATAGGCATCATAAATACATATGGCATTGTATATCTACTTCTACTTGGTACTAACAAATTTGTCTTAAAGGGAGTTATATAGGTGACTACATCCCCTTGCTAATTTGGATGATTAAAAGTCTCTTGCTTCAGTGGCATTTGCTTTGACAAGCCTAAGGAAGAACAACTATGTAAGCAGCAGAGAATGAAGAGCAACTGTCTTCTCGCTATTGTTGAGGAACCTCATGGGGATACAAAAAATTAAGGCTATCAGTAGAAATTAATTACTGTTTAGATTTTTTTCCATTCTCTCCCTGGGATGCAGGGACTGCAGGTCATTTCTTCTACTCCTCTCTTCCTATTAAGAAAAACCAAACTGATTGACTTGTCCTGACATGGGGTGGAAAAGTCTTGGCCTCAAAGTAGAGAAAACCTACCCGGGAGAAAAAGCCACCTTAATTCATTAGTTAAAAAGTTCTTTACAAATGTGTAACTTCCAGCACCAAGAAGTCAGATTAATTACAAACACTATCAGACCTGTGCTACAAAGAGGTAAATCATGTGACAGCCACCAACAAATGTTGGTTGTTGCATGAAAAGAGCAATATCCCTGAGAAATCTATCTTACCACTAGAGCTTTTATAAGAAAATGCTATGTAAAGAAACATGGTGTAATTGTATCTGCTGGACTGTGTATCTTTCACAGGATGAGTTGTTCCAAAATTAAACTGCCTTTAGATAGATTCAAGCATTTTTTCAGTGTGCTGCTTTTTCATATATACCATAGGTCCACAAGCAAGACTCAGGATGTCATTGTGATCTATATTACCTCCATATCTCATGGTAAATAGCAGTCATAACTCTTCTTTGATCAGGGAGAAGAGGAGGACTTTTACTGAAAATTGAGAGGTTCTGATGTTTCTAGCGTTTATCTTCTTTTCTCAAATCCAGCTATGATTCCTTGTTTTTTTCTCTTATATTACCACATTTCCTTTAGAAGAGTATGACAAAAAGGACACTATCCATGTAAATGAAACAGCATCTTATTTTGATTCCTAAGAGCAATCAAACGAACACTACGAGATAGGATACTCACCTAGCCTGTAGGCCCCGTAGGCTCACATACCTAAAAACAGGCATTGACGGTATTTCTGGAAGTCATGGGGAAAAAGCACAGCCTTCAGAAGAATTTCCAGAGACCTTAGTGGGATTTGATTCAGTCCCAGGGGCCCTCACTTGCACCTCCTTAGTAAGGAAAGCTAAAGTCTTAATACCTGCTGGCACGTATCTGAACAAACAGCATTCCTGAAGGGAGCACTGATTCACGAGGAAAAGCCCCACTGCCCCCAGTGATACCACATCAAGCACCACGTGTTTGCATTGGGGTTCCAAAGCAACTCATTGTTTATTCTTACATCAATGTAACTTTCAGACTTTGACACTATTAAACATTCAAAAGTCACAAGTAGATTATTAGATGCTCACATTTGAACTTTATCAAATCAGCAGTAGCTGATCCATCTCCAAATGTTAACAATGTAAACAGGGCAGAAGTGCTGATCTGCTCGAGGACAGAAGAGCTCTGCAGAGGGATCTGGACAGGCTGGATCGATGGGCTGAGGTCAACTGTATGAGGTTTAACAAGGCCAAGTGCCAGGTACTGCACTTCGGCCACAACAACCCACAACAAGCCGGCTGAACATGAGCCGGCAGTGTGCCCAGGTGGCCAAGAAGGCCAACAGCATCCTGGCCTGTATCAGGAATAGTGTGGCCAGCAGGAGTAGGGAAGTGATTGTGCCCCTGTACTCGGCACTGGTGAGGCCGCACCTCGAATACTGTGTTCAGTTTTGGGCTCCTCACTACAAGAAGGACATTGAGGTGCTGGAGCGTGTCCAGAGAAGGGCAACAAAGCTGGTGAAGGGTCTGGAGAACGTCTCCCAAGTAATCAGTGATAGGACGAGAAGAAATGGCCTCGAGTTGCGCCAGCGGAAATTTAGACTGGTAATTAGGAAAAATTTCTTTATGGAGAGAGTGGTCAAACACTGGAACAAGGTGCCCAGGGAGGTGGTGGAGTCACTATCACTGGAGATGTTAAAAAAAAATGTACATGTAGCACTTCGGAACATGGTTTAGTGGGCATGGTGGACTTGATCTCAGAGGTCTTTTCCAACCTTAATGATTCTATAATTCTATTCTATGATTCTAAATATTCACATGCATGAAAACAAATTTATGGTCACATTAAGCAGTATTTTTAATAAAACATTCTTACAAATAAGTAAACATTAGAGAACTTTAGGGTTGTTTGGTTTCCATTTTTTTCATAATAATGACTGAGGACTAAGTCTGCAACATTTTTAATGTCAGTAGTTCTCATGTCTACATATAAATAAGAGTTGTAGTGTGAAAGTGGCTCTAAAAGTTTAATCTGGATTGTGTATAAATTAATGGAAAGACTCTTTTTGTTCTCATTTGGAGACATGGATCAAGTCTCATCACTAAAATAAGACATTTCATCACATGTCCTAAGAAAGCATTTATGTAGCCCAGGACATGTTGTTTACAAGAAAAGAAAGTGCTAAAACTTTACTGAGTGTGCAATAGGCCTCACCCCTCTTTGGGATAACCTCTGGAATGGCTGGATAAAGGAAAGACTCTTGTCACTGTCACTGAAGGAGATGAGATAGTTTTTAACAGGCTGCTTAATAAATTCTTTATATATAAATAGTAACTTTATTTTAGAATTGTGAAAAGGAAGCAGAGAAGACAATGGCCTACTAGTGGGAGTTGCTGAGCAAATCTCAGAAGTAGCTAAAGACCATACTATCCACAGGTTCAGTTACTGCGGTGCCACAGCTTCCAATATCCACAAAAATGGGACAAAGTATCCACAAATGGGATCAAACAGAAACTATAACCTTCCTTCACTACACCATTTTGCCTCTTTCCATACCTCCCTACTTGTGAAAAAAGCAAACAGGTACTCAGGACACAACATAAAATTATAACTTTACTGATCAGTGCTTTCTTAGAAGGCATTAAAAAAACCACCTATTTACAAGTAGAATGAAACACACAGAAACATCCTAAAAGTTATAAAATACGATTTACTGGTCCGTGAAGACAAAAAGAAGTTTGTGTTAAATAAAGCTTCATGAATGATTCAGAAGACCCAGAATTCCCTCTATTTCCAGCAGTGTTCTCAAGCCAGTTTAATATTTCTAGGTAAATAATTCATGCTACTTTTGTTTCTAGCAATAATGCATTCTCAGAAATGCTGGCTGCACAGTATGTTGGGCTCTTTCCCTGGACTTTTAGGCTGTGCTGTCTGGAAGTACATCACTTAATTCCACTACCAGAAGTGATCATCACCTTTTTTTGAGTACGAACAAAGAAGAATGAACAATGACCAAGTTTTTCAGACTTAGCTTCAGCTATAATATATGAAAATGACTGTGAACATAGAAAAGTAAAGTTGGTATGTGTATATTACACAGTCACCACCAATGATGGAGTATTTCTTTGAGCAGATAGTGAGAACTGAACACTCAGTATTTCCAAGGACAGTCCCATTATACTGCGGAAGAGCACAGAACGATTTGAAATTATATTTGTGTTAAGAATGGTCTCCTATACACACGCTTACCTCTTATACTTTGCAAGAATAAAGTTTGCAAGCACTGATGCTCTCCTCAAAAAATGTCTTTATATATGCCACTTTCTAACTTGCTACAGGGAAGGCAACTATTTTACAAAGATTATTATTTAGCAGGTTTTTACTCTCATCCTGAGAAGATCTTCCTATATAAGATAATACAGTACTTTTGTGTCCTACAGCATAGTAGCTGTGATAGAGCTGTAAAAAATCAGTTACAAGCTTATAGCTATTAAAACAGACAATTTTAGGACATTAAAATGTAACATAGTTTTACGCATGGATTCTTAACTATAATTATCATGCGCAGGTTCAGCTACCAGAACAAGCAGGGAAGAAAAACTTTTCTGATTTATCTGCAGAATTATCTTTATCTTCCAAAAAACGGTGGGAGACTTGAAAACTCATGGTCTTATAATGGGAGTAGGTTTGGGCCACCATGCATACTAGCGATTTTCCCAATCACTGCAGTGATTTATACCAGTCCTGTATCATGGAAGAGTAAGGAACCATGGTGTTTCTTGCTATTTGTTTCCAGAAGAGCACAGCAGTTGCTCACAACGGCTACTCTTGTTATGTTTCTCCCTACTAGTTTTATGTCACAAAACTAAGATGCACACCCATTACGATCCATCCATTATAATGCTTGCAGAACTACAGTGTACTTGCATAAAGTAGCTATTATGACATGCAAACGTGCATGAAATCCCAATCTGGGAGGGAATACAACTATTCTGAACACAACTGAAATCCTGTTCACTCTGATCAACACGAATAAGTGGGCTGAGATCAGTTACACAAAGCTCAGTATCAAGCAATAATAGTATTGCTGTGATCAAGTGCACACATAGAAATAGGAACACTTGAGGGGGGAGATCAAGCGGAGGGCTAAGTTTTATTATTTGAGATGCAATCAAAGCAGAGACAAAGAAAAAAGTAATTTTCAATAATATTTAATACATATGTGCAGATGGGAATACTACCTAGGCATTATCTATTTATTCATATAGGTAATCTTCTTAAAGAACAGTCTATTAATCACATATTTTATTGCTGTCAGCTTTGTTTGCAGAATTGTCATGAATAATAAATAATTTACTGTATCAGCTCCAGATGCTTAAAAAAAGTACAGCAAATTCCTTTCTTCCCAATATGTCTCTCTCCGATTTTATGCCTCATTTTATTTCAGTTCCCCCCAAAATGATGTATTTCAAGCTTGAAAAGGGAAAAGGCATGAGTTATCAGAGCACGCTTCACTACTAAATATTAATCACTTAGACTCTCACTGGCAGTGAAATCTACTTTATCATCACTAGTGGTGATATTCTTCGATTCTGACAGAAGCCATTGAGACAGACTTATAACAGCAAGCAACAGAAGAACGAAACCGAGTTCTCAGCACTTGGAATTGGTTTCAATTCTATAGTAATTTCAGTTAATCAACAAAGACTGATTCAAGTTGAAGCTCAATATAGTTATTGATTTGACTTCGGATTTTTAAAAAAGTAAGTGTACATATCCTTGCTTCCAAACATTTCTGTAACTGGCTTGTTTAGAGGTCTAGATTTTATCATATTTGAATGTCTGTGATAGTCTAAGATGATGATCTGATATTATTAGTTCCACTGACATTTAAGAACTCTTCCAATCATAGTTAAAAAAAATCCCTCCCTCTGACAACTTAAAAATAAACGTACAAAGATAAAAATAAATTACAGAATTACATCAGTGATATAAGTCATTATAACTTAAATGACACTATGCAAATTTACATTAGTTCTGGATGTGCCTTTTATTTAAAGACTTTTTATTTTAAAGATACAAACAGTAACCACGCCAGAATAAATCTTGTAGTAGTAGTAGGAATGGGTTCTATCAATCAATTAAAGCTACAAGATGTACTTTAAAAAAAAAAAAAAAAGGTGTAAAATTGCCAGTACTTTCCTTTGAAATACAGGTGATGTTTACCTATGTGCCAGGTGCTGGCAGAAATGCTATGCAGAATTTATAAGCATCTTTTAAACATAGTTTAAGCAGTGCTTTTGTTGGCTGCCTAATCCCTCTAAAAGTGAATTTCACTCTTTAGAGCAAAATATTTTCTAAGCAGTGGTGCTAAATTCTCAGGTTTATGTCTCAGTTTAGTCTTACTTATAGGTACTTCTCGTCTGACAATTGTTACTTCCTTCCAAGAGGCAAGCCTATATAACCCTGTCTCTTCAGTGTTCAACACCAGAAGGAGGGAGACGTTTGCAACAGGGAAGTTTCCAATAATCAGATTTCAGCCTGGTCTCTATATATTGTAGACTGACTTCCAATTTTAAATAACTTATTACACCAACTGTGGTAATTCTTGATCTCTGCTAAGATGTCCGCTCTTATCTTTAAAGTCCAACACTAACATTAGTCTGAAGAAAGATCTTCACATGCCAGCACAACACCAAAGTCTACTGCAGATGAAAGTGCTTGTTTTTTTTTTTTCTAATTCCTTTAGAAACCTACAGTCTTCAAGAGAATATCGTAATTCATGCTGCGTTGCCAGCTCTCAGACAGTGCACTAGGTCTCAAGGTTAATTGACAAAACCAAGAGACCCATGAAGAACAACAAAACATCTACAAGTGTGCAAGATGAAAAGGTGCTTTCCCTCAGCAGCACTAGCAGCAATAAATATACAGATACTAGGCCTAAATAGAAATACACTCTACATGGCAGTTATGATTTAAGAAAAAAAAAAAAGAAAGAAAAAGTCATTCTGGGAACAGATAGAAACATTTGAGAGTGAAGTTTTAGGTTTTTTCCACCCCTAAATGTCAAACTCCACCTTCAGCTCCCTAAGAACATGTAATAGGATAAAAGCAAGTCCGACAGCTATTCAATGACCCAGATCTTTCAGTTTAAAAAAATAAAAGTTGCAATCTTCTGTGAGCACTGGTAAGAGTAGCCACAATTCAGAGGAAGTAAAAACAATTAAATTGTTTCTTGTCTTAAAAAAAGAAATTCACAGATATAAAAAAACTGAATAGAAAGTCAGGTTACAAGTTTCTCCTCCTCATTCTTCATTCATTCATGTGGACTCTTCAGAGAAGACACATTTACTGCATGAGCCTTGTGTAAGTGTGGGCAAAATGAATGGGATGTACTCCGACAAGTGCAAAACACACCTTGGTACTTACACATCCTGTGTTAACCTATGATTTCTTCAGTGAATTCAAAGAAACAATCAGCATGTGAATTATAACAAAAATAAGGACAACACAATGCACATGTGCTTGCCTTTTTTTTTTTCCCCCAAGAACACAAAGTCCATGGCAGATCACATAGGCTAGGCTATGCCCCTGAACAGCTTGAATAGATGTAAAGCAGATATAAGACCCTGATCCTTCACCACATTGAGCTACTGGCCACATTCCCTGAATGAACCTTCCATTTTCTGTAGCTTGTGGAAAAGCCATCTATCATTTTAACGTGCTCTGCAGTTAGGAGATAGAGAGGTGTCAATCATTCTGAGACATCTTCTTTTCTACTTCGCTGTAAGAATAGCATTCAGAATTATCTAGTCGTCAAAATGTGACACAATAATGCAATAAAAAAGGCTTCACTTGGTGGCTGATACAGATGAATAATCAGGAAAGTATAATCAACTTCTTTTGGGCCATCAGAATGAAACACTGAGCCTTCAGTCTTCCAGATAAATGTGTTCAGCTCCTGAGGCCCAAAGCCAAAACTATGATCCTGAAAGCCCCCAGTTACTGCCTAAACACAGAGACTCCTAAATGGCAAAGAACTCAAAGAACTGTACTTTTTAGTTACACCTTTCTCCAGGTGC
>NW_010518795.1:0-25270 GCF_000687285.1 Phaethon lepturus | reverse complement strand
ATGCCCTACACAACCAGAGCTGAGCATCCTGATGCCTACCTGCATTCAAGCCCTAGTCCAGATCAGTAAATCAGCTGCCCATAGCTGAAGTCCTCTGTGGGTCTCAATCCAGGCATTTGCAAACAGACAGAAACCGAAGCGGGATCCTTCCAAATTGAGTAGCAGGAGTTCACAGTTTGGTAGAAACAATTTTTATCTAGTAACTGAGTAATATTCAGCCAGAACATGGGAAACACTTTTTTAATCCATCTTCTCCTAAAAGGTGTTACATTCCATCACCTATCTTTCCTCGAAAATGCTGCCAATCCATCAGGTTTTAGATTATTTTTGTTTAGGAAGCACAATCCTCCTTCTTTACTGAAATTATATAAAATAAATGATGATTCATTTGGTAAATGCGCAGGACTAATAGGGCACAGTTCTGCAACTTAGTGGTTCAGACTTTCATCTGGGAATGTGAGATTACTTGGAGAGACTGAAGCAAAGGTTTATTTATGTTTTTTAACCAAAAGCTATCCGATGCAAATACAACATCCTCTGCTTCTGTAATTACCCAAAGGGATTTTCTCAAGTTTTTCAAATCTACATGTGGCTTCTCCCTTCATCATCTCAAATTTTGCAATATGCTTTCAAACCTTAGCAGGAAACAGTATTCCTGTATTGATCCTGCTAATTCCACACCCTGAGCTAAAAGGCATCTCTCTGCTTCTACTCTTGCTTTAACAGTTGAAGTTGCTGTGTGATGGTACCACTTCCCTGAGCCATTTTTTGCCAGAACATCACACTGGGAACTCACATGTCCTTGCATATCACGACAGCTAAACCTTTCTCAGGGTCACAGCTTTCTAAAATACGGTTGTATCACAACAGCGGTATGACTGTATCACAATAATTTCTTTCCTAGAAGTATAAGTGTTGGGGGGTTCTTTTATTTATTTTACTGTCTTAATAGAAATATAAAGTCATCTTGAGTGCACATAGGTCCGTATCGGTGACATAGACAGATATACACGTTATTTGTACTCACACGAGTTTGAGTACTTTAAGTTCACTAATGAACATACCAGGTAGCGTGGAACACACAACTTCCCCATGGGAACCTCATTTGAACCATCCTGATGTCATAAGTTCTCACTGACAACTACATTTTAAGAGCTGTCAATCAGCCAATTCTGAATCCATTTAAAATGCACTCTACTGCTATTCTCTACTGCCATTCTGTTTAATGTGGTAGATGAAATACCTTGCACAATTCTAAATGACAGTATTTTATTGAAAAGTAGTCATGGCCTCATGTCTCCCATTTGCATCTAGCTTTTCTACAGATTAGCATCCAGAAACTAGATGGAATTTAAGTTTTTAAAAAAATGTTGTAGGAGACAACAAGTTTTACTTAAAGAATGTATGAGAGTTTGTGTCTTACTCTCCCAGAGCTAAAGTCTAAGAACTATAGCCAAAATCCTCCATCTCAAGTACAGGTTACAGAAATGTGTGAAACCGCAAGACAGGATGGTTGGAAAAGCTCTTTGAAATGAAAAATAACAGTATGTGGCCAAATGGCTGGCCAGAAATAGACATCCTTGACAGAGAGGTTGGGAAGAAACTGTGTTCCTGGAGGCTTCAATAGCCCTGAACATGAAATGCTGGCCACTCAAAAACTCTACTCACACATGAGGCAGACTGATTTCCTCCTGACCTCTAAGGAGCTCCCTGTGCACCATCTCATCAATGATTTTCTGTGGGGACTGGGAAGGCAGCACTTAGAATTTCTGTACACATAGAAACAAATTAACCATAAAATATGCCTCCAAATACATAAAAAGAAAATTGGCCTCCACGATCTCAATTAAATATACATTATAGCAAGTCTTCTGACTGCGTTAAGATTTGATTTCAGCTCTTTCATAACACAAAACAAACACTCACATAACCACAGGCAATTGCAACTGCATTTCTGTATGAAATTCCACAAGACACTCCGGATGGAAATAGCTGATTTCATTCCTGAGAATTCATAACTAATTTAAATTTCAATGAAGCAAGTGCACACCTGTCTGCACATTTTGTTCCTCCAGATCTATTAATTCTAGAGTCTTCACTGCCAAACTAGTGAATCTTGTGAAGAAAAAAAAAAAATCCATTATGTATTTTAGGAGTTAGGGATTATATTTTACATTAACAGTCACCATTGAATTCTGTATTAGCATCTGGTTTATACGGTCTATTCTATAATAGCTTTATCAGCATAACGAATATACTACAATAAAATTTGTAAGAGCCACTATCATATAATAAGCATTTTTACAGTTGCAACAGCATATCATTCACTGTGTTCTGTTCTGTCATAGATACGGCTACTGTTCAAAATCTTTAACACATTTTTCATCAAACAGGGATCAAAATACTGTTTTTCCAAGATAAATTGATCCATTTGGGCTGATAATGCTCTTTCACCAAATAACATTTGAGTTTGTGCGGCTTTTTGAGGTGACGCAGCAGAGGAGTTTGTTTGTTGCATTGTTTTTAATCCAACAATACTTGCAAATATTAGATGACAATGATAAACACAGAGCAGTCAGCTGTTTCAATTAATTCCCTGGATAATCTTTACTATGCATGTCCCCCTCCAGAATATATGTTATAATCAGATGTAGTACAGTGGCTTATATGAAAGTTTTACTTTAAATGTAAATTCTAAATGCTGGGTAAGGGCAGATCTCTTGAAGTGACATAAGCTGAGTCAAGTGCACTGTTAATAAAAGAACTGGTGAACTGCAGAAGCCATGTTCATGTGGCAAGAAACATCAAATGGACCATCACCACATAGCCCAGGTTCTTCATGATTTCTCCAAAGGCACAGAATGAATAAAATGTTCTCATGGTCACAAAACAGAAAAGAGAGCAAGGAAGAAAAAGAAAGGGATGTCTTCCAGTTAAATCCCTAGAACCCAGGAGGTGCCAAAAAATATTTAAAAATATTACCTTTCTGGAAATCTATATTTCTTGTTTTGTTTTCTTGCTTTTTAAACAAGACACTGCTGTTAATCCTGACCAGAGCCATGATCCAAAACCAACTGAAGTCAACAGTACTATAGTCAAAGTAATTCAGGGTAACCCTCTGGGGAGTTTGGATCAGGTTGCTCCCTAAGTATCCCCAGAATCTCAAACTGAGGACACAAAATAATCAACAAATAAAATTTTGATTGTTAAGAATCCCTCCTCATGCAAGTTATACCACTGAATTCAATGTTTCTTTGTAAAGACTGTTCACATAATGGTTACTCAAAATTAAGGTGTAATCCCTTGCACATTCCTAAAGTCTTGAGTTATAGCACAAAATCTGTTCAGGAAATTCAGTCTAAAAGATTGTAATTCCACTGGTGTAAGAGCTTTGAAGCTAAGCCTGAACTTGTCATGAAGTCTCCTACCATGCTCCCCTAAAGGAAAACAAAATGCAAATCATTCTTTCTTATTAGCTTACTACTCTTCTGTAGAAAAGAAAACAAATGAAAGCTCTATGTGCCTTAGGAAGTGCTGCAGCCCAGCAGGAGTTGATCTGTAGACAGAGTGCTGAAGATCTGACATCCATCCATATTAACTGTATCTCAGGGGCTTTACTTCAGACCCGCTCTAGAGTGGCCCCTATAGACTGAACTTCCCTCAGGGACTGAAGCACATGTGGGGTACTCCTGGATCCCACTGACTAAGCAAGCTTCATCTGAAAGGAATCCATTTCATGCGCTTTGCAACCAACCCATAACACAAACTGAAGTGTTGTAAGTGGGGGCAACGGTGTAACTCACCGCAAAAGTGTAAACTTAATCCAAGCAAAAAGCTGGATGTAGAGGCACCCAAAAGATACCACCATCCTCAGAAAAATCCCACAGATCCATGTAACTGGGAAGCGGCACAAGACTGTCCCTGTACCTTCACAGAGTAAGACTAACTAAAATCAAAGTACCCCACCTCCCCTAAGAATATTTGACAAGTGATCCTCATTGAGGAAATATCAGGAGACTTCTGGCACTTGTATCATGATCCTGAGTGTTGTGAAAGAGCTGTAATATTTCATCTAAATTGGCTCACAAATACCCATATGGTGATTCACATGAAAAGTTATGCTTCTGCTTCAGAGTTTGCAATCCTGAGCCTTTAGTCCAGATGTTTGCAAAGTGCTGGATTAGAATGGCCACAAATTCGTTCACAGGTGCTTTGCAATGTATAATATACACTATTATTCATCTAGAGTAACTCCACTAAAATCAGACAGGGCTAGAGCTGGTAGGAGTGAATACAAATCAAGTTGTAGAAGTCTTGTTTTGCTGTATCTTTTTTCTTGTCTAGGTGGTAGACAGAAATACTAGTTATACACAAACAAAAGATTTTACTACGACCTTAGAATCTCATAATTCATATCAAATGAATTTCTGATGCCTACCCAAAATGTTTTAACTATTATTGTATTAAACAGTCCTGCTCACAAAAAAAGTTATTGATAAGCTTTGTTACATCAGTCAACCACTTGATTCCTACATAATGGCCTTTCAGTTAACAGAAAGGAAAGAAAATTAAAGTATATTATCAGAGTTTTGAGACTGCCCTTTAACCTTGTCACTTAAAGGAAAAAAGAGGCTGTCATTAAATTAAAAGAATACCAGATTTCAGACTTATTTTACAATGTGGTTTACACAACTCTTCTTGTAAAGGTGAATTCAGACCTGATTTGAGAGATGATGAAGAAAGAAAACTGATAGTGCTGTGACATCTGTGGGCAGATTCAATGCTAATAGTTCTTGGAATTGATCTTTGATTACCTTCTCTTCCCCCCTGACTATTTTTTTAAGCCCTGTGAAAGCTATGAAAAACAGTTCTATTAACTTTTGTATCACTAGGACTACGTATACGTAACATTTTTTCAGAAGCAGCCTTGCAATCCTCATAGTGAAGTAATATTTCTCAAGTCTCAGTCCTCTACAGCCTTATCGTTGCTGCAATGTGTCACTGAGACAAGATCAGAAAGAAAAATAGTAAAGCCATGCTGTCTATGCATGCAAACCAGGAACGCTATCCTGGTTGGACATTTTTCCTACAGGGACATGGGACATAAAAGCAATACAGTCTACCTGGCATTTCTAGTTTATTTGTTCTTTAGCAGGGGTGGGAGGGAGAGCATGATGTATTAAGTCATGTACCACATTTTTGCTGTTCCTGCTTTAGGAAAGCGAGTCAATTCAAGGGGTACATTACCCCTGGGTAAAGATATGAGTCTGGGATGTAAAAAACCATGGTTCAGCTTCTTATACAAATGTAGATATCTTGCCTGATGGCAGATCTCAGTCATATTCTGACTCATTTCCTCAGTTATTAAAAAGGAAAAAAACATATTCATTCCTCCATAGGTAAATATACTCACAGTTGTAAGGCAATCCAGTAATATGACAATGGAGTTTACATGAAAACATACAGCTAATTACATGGTAAAGCTGGTCTCCAACACAACAAAGGAACTGCTGTATGGCGGCACTGGGCCACCAGGACCCCGAACAGCCAGGAACAATATTTTTACAATTTAACATGTTTTTAAGGGTTTAAGAGTCATCAGCATCACTGAAACTTGCTCTCTATGGTATCTCAGTTGGTAAGCAAATTCTTTTATCAAGTGAGTTTAAATGAGTGAAAAATGTGAAAATTTTTGCATGCCTACTGCAAATTCACAGCATCTATTTTTTTATAAGGGTTTTCCAGTAAGCATCTTACCATGTATCCAATGATTTTATACAGCTTACATAAAATAATGTTATTTAAAAATTAAAACAGACAGGCAGACAGATTGCTGTCATTCCAAATTGCTTCCTACAAGAGGTTACTCCAATAACCTAATAAAGAATGCCCCCTCCGCCCCCCGCCCCAGCATACAGCTAGGACCACTGTACCGGAGCTGTCATTTTCCAGGGTTAAAATGAGCACCATTCAGCCACTGCTTTCAGAAAACTGAATTAGTATGAAGAGCAATTACCACAAAAAATAAAGAGTAGCATCCCTATTTTATGATTCCCTTAAACTACTTTAGTTTATTTTGGTTTTGCATAGTTACGGATTCTCCACACTGGTCTACTTTTACTGATAGAAAAAGATAAATATATATACCCCTATAATTTTAAACATAGGATATTGTGTGAGCTAGTGTATTTTTCCAGAGCTGATTATGCCCTTGGCTCCAGTAACAACAGGCACACAGCCTACTGGTGTACCTTGGCCCAACAGGAGAGTGAGAAGCCAGTGGCCAGTGAGAAGCATGAAACAAAGCAGAGGCAGCCCAAAGATGCCACCAGTGCCACTGTCAGCAGCTGTAAGCACAGCAACATCTGTGACGCATACACTCCTCCCCCAGATACTGTGGCATTTTCCAAGCCCTGGTAGCACGGGAGGTAGAAGAAGAAGAGAGGAGGTACTGTACTTATTCTCTGGCAACACCCAACCACTCAGTTATAGCTGAAGACAAAAGTTCAGGTGGCCTATAAAACTCCAACGTCCTATACTATAATTTATCTCTATGTGTATGAGAATTTACTGCCCTGACTATTTGCTGCATTGTCTTAGCAGATGCAAAATTCATGCAACAGGAAAATCCATCCTCATTCTTCATCTACTCAGGGGGAAAAAAAAAAAAAAAACAACCCCAAAAAACCCAAAAACCACACAATTGTAATTATGTTTGCATTTGATTCCAGTATTCTTCTTACCTTCTGTTTGAGTCTAGAATTCTAGAAGACTCAGGCTGTTAGGTGTCTAAGCACATCCCAAGAAGCTGATTTGTGTATTTTTGCTGAGCCAGGCAGGGCTCCCCTGACATGAAATTGTCAGACACTGACTGGCACATTTATTCACATATTTCAAAGATGGCACTTGGTTACTGTTTTCCTCCGCGCCCCCAGAAACCTTTAATGCCCGTGATTTCAATATGGCATTAACTGCTGATGTAACACAGCATTAACAGTCTGACGATGCACCTAAAATCATTAAAACAATCTCATATAAAGTATTTTAATAACCACAGCTCCACAGAATTAATTGAGAAAAAAATTAAAGGAAGCATTTTATTCATGGAATCATTTCAACGAAGCTATTTAATTCATCAAATTTAAAATGGCTAGGAGGAGAAATGCAAGTGTGACGACTTTTCAGTATTTCACACTCTGACCAGAGTTCTGGAAGCACTTTATTTAGGCCTTTGTGTATACAAATCACTTTGCCCTTTCCTGTCCTTTATCTCCCACTGTCCTTTCTTCTGTACATAACGAGCTTCTAAATTTCAAGCCATTTAGTCACATCTAACCTTTATAGCTTTTTTTCTCTGATGGATGTATTTTTACAAAATGAAAATTGTTCTGTAATAGTAGAGATTTTTCAGAAAAATAAAGTAGTACTCTGTATGCAATAAGAAAATGTTAATCACATGAATAGTTTTTCATTGCATTTATGTAGCATAACACTTAACAATGTGGGTTTATCACAGCATTTCACTAAATGATGTGAAATTCACTACTGTAATACAGAACTCATTCAGCCAGCTCTTCAAAAGCTGTTCTCTCTCCTCGTCACTCTTGCATTCTAGCGTTTAAACTAAATGAAGAGAAAGTGTTCTGAAATATAAACTAGGGGTTTTGTATGGGTCTTGTATTTCTTATTGTTAGTGATGGGCTCCAAGCATGTTTTTTTAATTTTTTTTTTTAATTTATTCCAGAGCTGTTGTTTGAAGGTTTCTTTAATTCATTTAAATCTCTTGCACTGTGAAAGAAAACTGGCCAAGAAAACAAAACAACAAACAACATTTGTGGTGGTGTACTTCCCTGAATCAGCAAACAGAAATTAAGAACAATCTGTATAACTGGCATCCTCTCACAGAAACAAAACCAGAAACAATACTTCCTGAGGTGACCCTCCCATCCTCTGAACTAACCCCCACCACTACCACTCTGGATAGGCACAATTCAACAGAGCAGCAGAGAGGAACCATCTTCTTTCCAGGCAAGGTGAACACACATGACTCCTGACAAAACTTCTGCTACAGTTCTACCTGTGCAAGCCGAGCTCCATGGACCATAAAAACCAGAACAGCAAATGTGCCCCTTCACCCCTGGATGAAAATCGCTGGTATATCCACGATATTCAATGCAATTACTGCCTAGAGGTGGGTCTTACAGAGTTTAGTCCCCTCTGTCTGCCTTGGTCACCTGTACCTCTAGAAGTACTAAATAAACTCAGATCACAGTGGATGCTATTTGCCAAACTGACTGGGTATGCAATCAAGAAGGTTCTGGTAGCAAACATGCAGGTGAACTTCTTCAGTTGGCTCCAATACTGAAAAATACCATATTGTCCACTGTCAAACCGAACGTTAGTTTCTGTCTAAAGTAAACTCTGCCACAGGAATTCACAGATATCTGATCCTATTTTTCTTCCCTAAAAAGATACGAAAAGAATACTGAGGGAAAAATACATTCCCCATTGCTTAAAGCACCAAATTATGAGGCAGCATTTATATGACTTTAGTAAGTAATAAGGTAAGAAAAGATAATAATCTTTAATGAGAGAACAAATTTGAATCAATTATTTTACTTAGCTACTGGTTAGCAATTACAAAGAATAGATTTTCTGAAAAAAGATAATAAAACCAATTCTAAAACTCACTCTCAGAAGTGCTGCTTTACTACAGGTAAATACAATTATTTTTCTTTATGAAAATGTTTTTCTAAACACTTCTTCAACCCTCACAGACATCGTGTGAAGTCTTACCCATTTTAAACTAGTTGCCATATTATTCAATTTTTAATAGTCCTTACTCTAGCTACCTTTTAGATACATAGTGCATATGCTATTATACCTTGGAGAGACACAACAGATTTAAGGAAACGTGTTCTAAAAGGTAGAAAATGAATGTCTGTTGGTTTTTTTTTTTTTACATATTTATAAAAATTTTCACATTCTTGTGAAAGGCCATGGCAATTGCAGAAGGTTCCTGAAAACTGGAAAAAAGTAAACATCATTCCCATCTTCAAGAACCGCAAAAAGGAAGACAGAGGTAACCATGGGCCAGTCAGCCTCACCTAAACCCCTGAGAAGGTGATGGAACAACTAAACCTGGTAACCATTTCCAGAACTATGAAGGAGATATGACTGGGAGCAGCTGACAGATTTACCAACGGTATCACAGAATCATAGAATATCTCAAGCTGGAAGGGACCCATAAGGATCACCAACTTTTTACTGTGACACCGGTCAAACATTTAAACAGGTTGTCCAGACAAGCTGTACATGCTGAGATATATTCAAAACCTGACTGGCAACAGCACCGAGCAATCTGCTGTAGACGAAACTGCTTTGAGAATGGTGGTTGGACTAGACCATTTCCAGAGGTACCTTCCAACATCAGCAATGCTGTGATTCTGAATTCCAAAGTCTTACAGATCAACAGCACTTGTTGCTTTTCATTGTTTCATAGTGTGGGTTTGGCTTTCAACTACTAGTATACTACTTTCTCTGAAAAACAACAGTTAATGTTTTAGCGATTGAGTACTAAATATAAGAAAGAAGCTTAGCTGACATAAATCCATGTACTACCATTGACGTCAATGGAACTAATTCAAAACCTTCAGCTGAAGGACCTCTTTATCTGCTGAGATGCATCTTTTCAAGTTTTTGCATTAAACATTTATTAGCTTTTCATTGACTGGCATCTTAAAGTATTCTAACCTGCAAAAGAAGGTTCACTATGCTTTCTTCAAGAATTTTAATTCTTGTATTGAAGTCAAGTGTCCTGTTGCGATAGACTTAATAGTGAAAGAGTATAAAACAAACAATTTCTATACCAAGAAAGAGTATCTTTCATTAGACCTTCATTAGGGCTTGGGGGAAAAAAAATAACAAGCTTAAAGGGAACAAAATCTTCATTACTTTTCATATGTTTCTGCTTTAATTTAACAAAAGTTCAGTTTTCAGCTGCCTTGCTTGCAATAAAGCCATGTAATAAAATACAGTAGTATAAAATGCTACTGAATCACAAACATTTGTTTCACTCAGAAAATAATTACTACTGGGCTGAAGAATCTGAGAACAAAACATTTCATCAGAGCCTTCTGAAATTCTCTCAATCCACATGCCCTTATAGTCTGTTTT
This sequence comes from Phaethon lepturus, assembly GCF_000687285.1. Lineage (NCBI taxonomy): Eukaryota > Metazoa > Chordata > Aves > Phaethontiformes > Phaethontidae > Phaethon > Phaethon lepturus. Next base: position 15,094 of record NW_010518795.1, on the reverse strand, counting down.
CTCACGTGACCTTCAAACTAATAATCATGAAGCTCTCAATGCATAAAAACCCCCCACCCCAGCCTAGGATTGAGTTGGCAATATTTATTGAGAATCCAGTATTTATAACTCACTACCATTAGCAGTAGTTACCAAATACTGCCTCTCAAAGAAGAAACACTGACGAGATGTTACCACCATATGCTTGTATATTCAACTCTATAAAATGTTCTCTTTTCAGTGAAGTGGTTATTTATTCTGGACCATTCTGGTGAGGACAGTGCATAACTTCTTCTAAGAGCCACCGCACAAGCAACAGAAAGGAAGTCACATTGACATAAAGCCACTTCAGCTGGGATCACACTCTAAACTTTCCTCTGCCGGGCAGAGGGAAGAAAGTCTATACTACCGAATACTCAATGCAGAAAACTGTTCAGAAAATGGATCCTTTTGCCAGATTTTTCTGGATTTATGAACTGAGTTGGTTGTAAAAATCCTCTTCTGAATCTGAATCTTCTTCATCCATTTTCAATGTTATAGTGAATAATAAAAGACTCAGAGAAGCTAACAGCATGATGTAAGAAATAGGACTCCTGGCTATTAGATTCCTTTCCCCCTTTATGAGCAGGACTCCATCACACTCACATTTCTTGAGTGAAATCCTGCCTTCATGGAATGAACACAGATGCGGTGCAGCAACAGTATCCCAAAGACGACTAAAAACTGTAAGACTATCTGGAATTCACATACCCAAGCACTTTGCAAGTGACCCACTGTTGGGTCAACAGACCCAAATTTGTTTGCATTTATTGCCTCTTTCGGTCGCACAACCTGTGATTCCAAAGATAAGTAGAACCACTTGGAAATGTTCGTTGTAAACAAATTCCTATATATCAACTCATATAAGCCATGTACAACAGGAATAGGAATAACAACAAATGTACATTTTCCTCTTAGGATGAATACATCACCTAAACCAGATTCAGACATCAATGAAGAGCTATTTTTACTTCTCAGTACACATTAACAAGTAGTTTAGATTATTAGCAAGGACAGAACAAAACAAGCATTACCCTAATTCCTGCAGCAATTCACGAGTCCTAAGGCCATTCTGTGGCTCAGATCCCTTGGATACAGATAAATTCCTTCCCAGTCACTCCTTAGTCAAAATGCCAATGATACAACACTACACTGTCTGAGACTTCTGTAGGATGAGGAAATTATTTGGGTCCAATCAGACATATACAAAGATATCCTAATATAGAACTCTCCAGTATTTGTTAAGTAAACTTTTTTTTTTCCTGATTCTGACAATTACTAGAAATGTTTAATTTTAGCCATGTATACTGAGGTCAAATTCGGCTAGAAAAAAGTTTGAAGGGTGTGGCTTTTGAAATAGTTTGGGTTTGGTTGTTTTGCTTGTTTTTGTTGTTGTTTTGTTTTTCTTTCTTAGCTAAATGTTAATAAAATTACAATGAATAAAACTTTAAATGTCACAGGAAGAATTCTTCCATTATATCTTTGCCCTGACAGTAAAACTAGATTTTTAAAAAAAGCCACTATTTCCACGCTAGTAACCATGTGCAAACGTACTATTTTTACTTGAGGCAAATAAAAGTTTGTTAGTAAAAAGTACAATATATGCTTAAATTAAAAAACATGAGTTGTTTCAGTCAGTTCCATTTTCTGTGACAAGGAAAAATTTAAAAAATATATGAAAGAAATCAGAAAGGATAGATGCTCATGAAGTATAATTTCTCTAAACTGTAATTGGTGAAAATCCCGTAGAACTAAAAGGAAGCAACCAGAGTACTCCACAATCATTTTTTTCAGAAGGGCAAATGGAAGTTTTAACTTTAAAAATGAGTTTATATTCAGTACTACATATAGGGCTGCAGTTTGATATATCCTCACTAAATAAATATAAAATATAAATTCTTTGTTATGGTTAAAATTTTTCTTCATCTGACATTAAATTTCTGTATACTCCTTTCCTACAGATAAACATTATCATATATAAATACATGAATATTATCCACTTTCTCCCTGACAGTAGTTTTCTATTGAAGAAAAAAGAAAATGAAAACACCTTAAAACTAACAAATAGGTTTGAGTAAATCGGCACCTAAATAGAAATGGATTGACTTATAAGTGGATAAAGCTTCCATTCCAATGAAGTCAATGGCAAAATTTTTGACATCTGCAGGCTCAGTGAACACTAGGTGATGTAAATTCTTTACTACTTATAAGCTCTGACATACCTGCTACTCAGTGGAATTGTGTTAAAAATTGCTACTGAATTTGTTCCAGGGTTTTGGTACGAAGTATGAGAAAGTGTATGTGTGCTAAAGCAAAACTGGTTCAGGGTTTTAACCAGGTCACCAGAAACTCCACTTTTATTGAAAGAAATATAACCCAATATTACAAACCCAGTTTTAAAAAAACAGTAGGAGAAGTGGAAAAAACAAAAGAAAAAAACTCAAGAACTACTATCAGTAACTGTAAATTAAATCAGGAATAAAACAGCATAGCAATCAAATCAAGGTCAAACCAGCAAGCTGACTTCAATATTGTATTTGAATCAAATAGTCAAATCAGTTAAATTGTTAGATTAATACAAAGATAATAAATCCCTTTAAATCCTAAGAAAGATCGAAGGAGGCTTCTGTCAGTTGATTATAAGCCACAACTAAAGGCTTACAACACAATGTAATCAGGTCTTTAATTTAGAGCCAAATAAATATTTTAATACCAAAACTCCTATGTAAAGTCTGAACTGATGCCTTAGGACCATCACTTTTTTCCAATGTATCTCACATGTTACAGTCGTTTCTTCTTCCAGCAATTAAGAAAATGCCATGCAGCCTTAAAGAAAAGTCTGATGAACTAAAGTAATGAGATTTCTGTACACCAAAATGTACAAATTCTAGTTAGCATTTGACTATGTTAGATTCTTCAGGACTTAAACACTAACAGTACAGCAGACACTGAGGAGCATATTCCCTAAGCCAAGCTTTAGCGGTGTTTCAATCTGTAGACTATTTTCGCCCCTAATATTTTTATGGATTTTACTGCTGCTTATATGGCCTTACACACAACCATTAGAAGAATTTTGCAGATAAAGGATTAAAATAAAAATATCAAATTTGTTCTTGCAAGTAGATATTCCAGGAAAAATAGTCTGTGACTAGAATGATTGGGGTACACAGCTTTTTTTACCATTAGAAACCCTGCAGCTGTGGAGATCTGCCAAAGGCTATCAGACGTTATTCTTTGGCGTTGTAAATTCTTCTCACAGTTGAGTCCTGGGACTCTGGTACATTAATGCTGTTCTAAGTGGTCTGTTGAACAGCAGAAAGTAGATTTTTGTCTTTACCTTATCTCTCAGGTTCTCTCAGCTCTGGTCATACTCCATACAAATCAGGCACAAAGCCTCCCTCCAAAGCACACTAACTCAGATTTGCGATGTCTCCTTTCCCTAGCATCAAATTGGAAAAGCTGAAAGCTTAAAATTTGTCATTACGAACCACAGACACACCAAAGGATTTAGGAGGCTATCTAAAAACATATTTTTAGTATATGAGGGTTTATATCCCGAGATGCCATCTGAAGTGAAATCCAGAGAAATGAGCCCCTTCAGCAGCAGCCAGCTCGGAGCACCTCTGATCATGGTTTGGAAGAGCCTCTTTCTTTCATTTGAGCAGAAAGCACAAAACTAAAACAATTAATCTCAACACTTTCAACATTAGCCTTCAAGAAGATCCTTTTCTTCTCCCTTTTACAACTCCCTGACATCCCATACTGTGATACTTTAACAAAGAAAGTAAAAAAATACAACCCACAAGACTATTTTGGAGGCATCTGGCACAACCCTGCCTAGGTGAAGAAACTTTGTGATGACACACGTGTCATCAATTTCCAGAACACTCACCCCACAAATTTACAGAAATCGCTGACTGAAAGGAATTAGCAGCCACAGCTACTCAGCATTCATCTATGAGCAACATTAAAAATAAATTTTAAGTCCTTATGACTAGATGTCACCATTCATCTTGCAAACAACTAAATTTAGTGGGAACTAGGCCGTAAGTCAAACAGCCCACCTTGGAAACTTTTGGTCTAAAAACAGAACAGGTATTTAAGAGCTTTATAAAAGAGAAACCACTTTAGAACACCAACTAAACTGTATGAAAGGACTGTGTTATCACATACAGGGTATTTCACAGACCTGTAATTACAGTGTATTAATACTGTACAATAGTGCTGTAATCAAACATTCCAGCAAAAAGTAACCTGTGAAGCTTTTTGTACTTCAGCACTATACTGCTGTCTTTTTTGTTAAATTTCATAAAAGCTTCTTAGTAACACTTTCTATTCCAGCATGCAGGCACCCAGGTAACCAGAATTTAGGGAAACTAGAAAAGAGAAAAGAACATTTTTCAGAGCCACAGCCATGAAGACTTTTCTTCTTTCAGTATTTTTTTAATGAATTGTTTTCTTGTTCCTCTGTCAGTTCAACAGCATTTTATTATGTCAGTTGTCTGAAATGGGGAAACAAATAGGCTCTCAGGCTCACCTTCAGTATCATTCTCAATCTGTTTAAAAGCTCTCAAAGATCCTTTCTTATCCATACGTACTGAATTGTTACTTCAGATGATCAAATAACTGGTATTAGAATCCCTGCCAAAATTGTATAATTTTATAATATTGAGCTATGCAGCAATAGGATGCATAAAATATATTGCAGACTTTTGACATGCAGTTTGGGAGTCAAATACCCTCCTCCTAAAGTACTTTGCCTATTAGAATCTGTACAGCACCCAAGATCAATGAATATTTAATCATTCCATCCAAAATGAAACTGGTGCAGCACAAAGCACTGGAAAATCCCTGTTCTAGAACATACTAGAGTGGTACTTTTGTCATTTATCTGAGAAACAAAAGTCAGTTTCAAATCCCAACAGCAAGGGAGGTTCCTTGGCTCTCTGATGATTCATGTACATGCCCTACGATCTTCATGCTATAACAGCCACATCTGGGGGAGGGGAAAAAAGCAAACATAAAACAAAATTCTGCATAAAATTGTAGAGGATGAAATTAAATATTCACTGCATATTCCATGCCAAGCAAGTGGTCCACCTCTGGACAGCACAGCATTAGATGCAACTTTGAATCAAATTGATTGTGGTTTCCAAAGAAGGGCAAGACATTGGGCCTATGCAAAGGTGATGAGGGTGAATGATCGTAACCTATCAATAACATAAAAGAGGAGTCATCTGAATGTTAATCAAAAGCTTCTGCTATTTCCTCCTGACAAATGGCTAGCGTAAGGGCTGAGAAACCTTGGAAGAAATTCAGAAGTTTAATGTTAATGACAATGAATGGAAATTATTTGCATCATCTTGGACAGAGGATGCTCAAAGATTCAGGACTGTCTGATCTTGTCTTGAATTTTGCAACATAATAATTATTTATCCGAAGTATATGAGAAGAATTATAGATCTGACATTGCCAAAATAAAATAATGAAGCAGATACAGGAGCTGGTAGAAGATGTAAAAGTTAATACAATTAAAAAGATGAGACTGACCTTCACAGCCATCGTGAAGTGACTTTCCTATATTTGTTAACTCAGGTCTTTTAGGACTACAACCTTTAGCAAACCATATTTATGCAGACTTCACCACTGACAACATTTCATTTTTAAAATCAAACTCCAAGGACTAATGATAGATGAACCAAGGTGATAGTCCATCATCATTACAGCACTCGGTCTTTTGCAATAGTGATTATTTTAGTAATTAAATAAATAACATTAATGTTATGATCAAGAACAGAGTCTAGATTTCCTGACTCTCATTTTTTAACCAAGAAATATAATTTGTGAATTTTTTTTCTAAAAAAATTAATTCAGCTGTTTATGAGTTTATGTCTCTGCTCATCAATGCAATACTCAGTATCAGTCTGAATTAGTTTGACAGAGAAAACCCTAGCAGGCTTTCTGAATTCCCTTGTCTTTGTTCACCTGCGTGTTAGACATTCAGCAGTTCCCATAGGGCAAACTGGAGTGAGTTTGGATTTTTTAAGAATAAGGTAAAAGACTTATGCTGTAAATGGTTCTTCTTCTCAGTGCCAGAGCATGCAAGTGTTATGCACAGAGGAGGTGTTTGCCTACAGATGATCACATCAAGACTTGCCTCACTTTCCTCTGTTTACTATCTGTATTCCAACTCCCATTTCTCAACCACTTCTTCTGCTTTACTTCATACACAGAAGAGAGTAAGTTGCCAGAATCCACTCCCAAAACTCCATCGTAAGTGTGATTCCTTCTCATACAATCCAAAGCACATGCTTTGGTGATGATAAGCCTCTGTGATGCTGCCACTAAAGTTTACATATACCGATAAGAAATGTGCTTTTGCCAAATGCATCAGTGACAGCAGAGTCAAAGAGGCCGTGTTAGCTTGCTTATCCCCACAAGAGCAGCAAGAGGCCCACCAGGGAAATGTCAGGAAAATCAGAAGAGAATTTAGCATGAAAATAGTTCATCATTTCATTGACTACACTAGAGTAAGCTTCTTCCCCCAAGGTGACTGGAGGAACAATTCAATAGCTCAGACAACAAAATGAATAAAGTAGAGAGAAGTTAAGAGGTACTGGTGTCTTTGAAAGATTTTTGAAATTAGTCTGTCATTGAAGGGAATGTATGCCATTAGAAATAGGTACAGGACAGCAAGGAAAGAGACAATTTCAGTTCACAGCCGCTGCTGCTCTCAATTCATGCAGCAGCTTTGGAAAAATCACAGCCTCTTTCTATTTTTAAGGGGGACCACTCCAGAAGCTTTGCATTGGTGTCAGAAGGCCAACCCAGCCTACATCTGCATACAGAATTGGGCTTGGGGCTGTCTTCAGGCAGAACCACAAATTTGACTCCAAGTTTGTGCTGTGAAGACCAGCTTTAAATCCCACCACCTGACAGTTCTGTCCAGACAACAGATTACAACACTCACAGTGCATTTCAATTCTTCCCCTTCTATTTTCCAGTAAAGGGCCACAGCCCACAAAACCAGGAACAAAATGCAGAGACAAGCACAAGCAAGCACACACTGGAAAGAATGTGTTAAAGAATTCGTTTACAAGAGTGAGTTCTGAATTAACTGTAATTTCTTAGGAAAACAAAACAGAAGAAAAACAGATATATTGTGTTTTCAATGCAGCACAGGATCTGACTGTGACAACCAAACTGCGTGAGGAGAAGGGATGTGTTGAGAAAGACATGTTAAAAACATAGCCATTTCAAAGACATACATCTTCAATTCATTTTCTAGACCTACAACATGAAAGAATCCATGGAAAGCAAAAGAATACAGTTAGAAACACAAATTTCCACTTATAAAAAAATGTACAGACAGTATACTCAAATCAGGAAAAAAGATGATAGAATAATGCCTCAAGTACAGTAACAAATAACATTTATATTGTTTTCCTTCTCTGTAAGACAAGTGTTTCCTTGATTACATTAAAATGGAGACATAATATGGACAGAATAAAGATTTTCTCAGAACATATAATGAACCTTTTGATCTTGCTGTCACAAGAGATCTTGAGGCAAATGGTAATTAGACTGAGCAAAGCTTTGACAGTGCAAAGTTAGATTTATGGCGAAAGCATAACCCCGAATAAAATGGCAGAAGTCCTAGCGATTTTAATACAGCTAGTGTAAAAATAATAATAGTCTCATGGTCAGAATGAAACTGTATTTCCCAGAAACAGGGGAGCTTACCTAGTTTTGCATTTCTGGTATATCAGGCTACTACTTCATGCTCTCTGTAAACTTTATTTTTTTTTATGCTGGCATGCACTTCGAACACAGTTCTTAAAAATTTATGGAAAGGCCATAATTCCAAAGATGACACTATCCATCTCTGGAAGTGCTCATCCTTCTGTAACATCTGTGCTGTGAAGTGAAGCAGGACACCCACTAGCTTCACTGTCACCATCCTCCACCCCACTGGGAATAAACATAGCAAGTCTGGATCTAAGGGGAAAAGCATAGAGCCCACTGCTTTCCCTTCTTATAATTGTCAGACATGGGTATTGCAGCACCAGTGATGCCATTTTTAAGTGACCCCATTAACCCATATATGAGATATATTACATAATACTTTACATGACATATAACACATGCATATCTTATAATACTATGTAATATGTATATCTATTTTTTCCATCAAATAAAATGTATTTCTGTAACAACAGTGTTTATAGTAGTAACTGTTCATGCAAGACAATCATCATGCTTCGAGTGTCTAGAACTAAGCTCTGTTTAGGTTTCAATAAAGGTTTTAGTCTGGACAAAAACCCACAACTTTCAAATCTGAGGTATCATGACAAAAGCTAGAAACACTTTTGTAGGACTCTGACTTAGGAGTGGCTTCTAACAAGTGCCTTATTAGATAATCACCAGACTTTCAGAGGAAATAGAAGAATGCTTGCCCGGAAGTCCTTCAACAATCTGTCCATAGAGAGCTGAAATGCTAATTAAAAAATCTGCAAAGGAACACTATCAGGCTCATGTACTCACATCAGAGGACCTGTTCTTGACAAAGGAAGCTGCACTTCTACAGAGAACTGAGCAGTATGTTCAGAAAACCAAGCTGTACAACCCGTCACGTTTCTAACTATGCTCAGACTGATGTAATTCACAAATGTAGAATTATCTACTGGTATTTTTCTTTGCACAGCCTGCTATTCTCTCTCCTAACCCCAACCGCCTAAGTAACTATATATCTTCCTCATTAGTGTTCCACTCTCCATGCTTCTTAGTTTCATACATTTTCCCTAAAATTATCCTACAAGAAGAAAAGAAAAAAAAAGAGATTGTCTTTTTTTTTAAATCCCTGATTGTGCAGTTGCCTTCTGGTTTGGATTCAACCGTGTAACTGGTGTTAATAGCACCACATATGCATTCAGTCAACCCATTTTCCAGTCCGATAAGGAGGTGCTCCTTCTTTGTTCTCAGTTCGTTAGGAAACAAAGGTTACATCCACATCCTTCCACTTTGTGTGATGGGGAAAAGTAGGATAACCAATACAAATAATTTTTGGTAATCTGTTTTATAGTCATTTCTTCTCCAGCTATGACCAACATCCTACAACGCCAACACATGCGATGGCTGATCTGAACATAGAGAGTCCAGAATCTCTACAGTGCAAGGCCACGTGCAGCACACATGAATTTCTGAATTAAAAATCTACCGCAGCGTTAAGTTTTCCTTTAGCCACTTAATCAACTTGTTTCCTTCTGTCAGAAAATACTATTATCTCCCAGCAAAATAATATTTAAAGATTACCATTGTAAAGAGTAAGCCTAAAAAACAAATAACCTCTGGGAGAATCACCTACCATGAAACACATCACTAATTCTGTATCTGAACAGGATAGTCACCTAAGGGTTTTCTGCACTTATCCCTGCCACATTAAATATGATGGAGTGAGGCTGTCAATGAGGTAGTTTTCAATAGGCAAGCATGTAGCATGTCTTATTATGCTTTGAGGAACAAATTCAAGCTTCTCACAGTGGGTCGTAAGAGCTATAAGGGCTGACCTCTCTCATCTCTTCCACCTGCTTGCACTAGCACAGTTCTTACCCTTCAGCTCTACACAACAAGGCTTTCCACCTGCCACATTTTGGGTACATATGAACAAACTGGAACAGACTTTTCTGTAGAGAAAAAACTAACAAAAGCCAAAGCCAAGGTAGGAGATTTATACTCAGGTTTGAGTTAGATGTGACATGAGCTTTCAGAAAGAAAAGAAAAAGACTCTGCTTGCAGAAACATAGGATTTCGGTCATTTCCATAAGCACAGCCTGCTTGAAGTCAGCATTCATGAAGTTGTGTTATTCTCCCAAATTCATAAGGTTACATCACAGTTTCTAAGTAAAGAACTTAAATTATTAACTCTTACACTGTTGGAGAAAGGTAATTCCTGCATATCTAGTGTTTCAATTGCATGGTGGAACACAGGACTCTCTCTTGAATTTTTCACTTCCTCACATAGCTTTGTAATTAAAACATGCTAGTCTGACTTGGTTAGGCTCATTGTTATAGCATCAGCAGGCAAGAGTGAGCCTGTAGATGAAGAATGTTTCAGTCTAAGTTTATTGCTACAGAAAACACCAAAGTAACACTTGAAATCCCTGGAAATACGCTGCTACAAAACCAATGTGAGTGAGGCAAAACATACATGTCCCCCAAATCTACTAACACAGTTGTTTTACAGAGTTGTAAAATAAAAAACCCAGTTTCAAATATGTTATCCTTGGTCTTCAAATTTGCACTTGTTTCTGTGTGTGGATACACTGTCATCTAAAATCAGACTGCTCTAAATTTGTGATCCCTCGTGAACTACAAAGAGGTTTGCCTCATATTACCTCCCTGTGGGCAAGCGGCATTTTCTGCAGATCAATTCTCTTGGAATTATTTCACCGAATCATTTAAACATTTAACACATCTCCTGGAAATAGTGCTTACCTTGGCAAGGACAGCAGGGAGCAGGCAGTGAGCATTCTGACATTATTCTACTTAGTCTTTGGTTTGTTTTAGCAGCTCCGTCTCATTGGGTGCTGATGTGCGTGGAAATGTCTAGCTTTTCAGGAAGAAATACCCTTTCTTGAATAAGACAAGGATTCCAAAGTCCTATGGCTTTTACTGATTTCTCCAGCTTTGGCACATTTCTTTATGTTTGATCTAAACTCCACCATTATAAGGCAGCATGCTGGGGCAGGGGGAAACATGGAGGTTCAGTAAAGCTACTGAAATTCATTCGTTACAGCAACTCCCTTGAAGCAACTTGATTTGAATTCCCTCACTATTTTTGCCGTTAGTTAGAGCACAATCACAGTTTTTGGCATTAAGTGCTAAATACTAGCATTTAGACACTTACAGATAGATACACATGAAAAAAAAAGGACATTGAAAAGATATTTTGATACCAAAAAAGAAGTGCAGGTCTAGATAGTGTTGTAAGCTATTATTATTCAAAGATGCCATGATTTATTTTTTTTTTATATTGACTTGCAATTTTTTGCTTTTAGCTTTTTTGGTAACTGCTTATTTTAAAATGCCACACAACAAAGAAATTACTATGTATTGAGTCCAGGGTAAGAGGTGGCTCCCTTTCAACAACATGTATTTAATCTTTATAGAGCTTCATTCAGTAGAAACATGAGTGCGAGTACATTCTTTGTAAAAGCATCATAATAATCAGCACTTTTCAAGAAATCCAAGTTAAAAATGTCTGTCAACTACTATGTACTTTAAAAAATAATAACTTTCTACTTAAATGTTAGTTTAAAGTAACCTTATTAAATAAAAATCAGTTTCATGCATAGTGTTGGGCACATGCATAAAAAAAAGTCCATACAGTGTTCAATACCTAAAACATAAAGCCTAACAACATACAATTGCCTTTAGGCCATTGACTATCCCTCTTTGCATCCAACCCTGAAAAAAACAGCACAGGTTAAAATATGCTTTGCAGTATGTACTGTAATTCAGAATATTTAAACTTTATTAGAGAAGGTTATGCAGCACAGATTTTTCATCCCAATTCATAAAAGTCATCCACCCTGCGTGACTGCATGATTAACTGCATGGCTTCACATAGAACACCTTGACATCTCTGAACCATTATGAGTTGAAATGGGAGAAGACTATTCAGCACAAGTTCTCCTTTTAATTCAAATTAATTAAATAGCCATTACACTGAGTTAAGCACACAACTGTAAATGTTAGTCTAGACATACCACAAACATTTGTGGATTACTCTTGGTAATCAATTAAGTCCAATTAAAAAAGAGCACTAGTGTAGGCATATCCTTTCAGATTTAATACAGGTATTATGTAAATTACATTGGCAAATTTTTTTTTAAGTTAAACTTTACCCTTAATTGCTACCCAAGAGCTTTGGGTAAAGCCGTTCTATTGTTTTACGGAAAAGTTTTTCAACCCTGGAATGAATCTCTCTCAGAGTTTGGTATTGCAAGGTAGTCATCACCATAATATGCAAGAGGCATAGAAATAAATCACCTTGTTAGGTCCGTGACGGATTTCATAAACTAATCAATATTCCTGATGGGAAGGATTGTCCTGCAATAATGAAAACACAGGAAAGGGAGTAAAGAAAGCTGAGTTCACTTCCCAGGAACACTCCCTTCACCCGTGATGCTAGGAAAAGCCTCTAAATTAAAATCAGAGAAGACAAACCAGAAAAGACACCAAAAAGGCATTTATTCCCCTTCCTCAAATTCCTTCTTACCCTGATCACCACCTCCTGCAACTTCCCCTGCACTGCTTAGAACCAGCTATATCTAAACCATTCCTGGCAAACGTTTGTCTCATCATCCTATTTCTCCTCCTTCAAATGTGCTTCGTTTCGCATCACAGAGCAATCCTGGAGCACACAAGCTGCACGGTGAAACTAAACTTCTCCAGGATGGCACTTGATGCATTTCAGCAGCAGTTATCCTTCTATCTATGGGACCAGACTGCAGCTGGTCCGAAATAAAATATCCCTGCTAGCATACAAGGTGAAAGCTGGTCTCAGCACCAGTGATACACTCTGAAAAACCTCTTGTACAGGCCCACACTACTCACTAACACAGACACAGCCTAAATCAATCATCTCTTACCATCTCAACCCTGGAAATAAGGAATTTATAATTTTCTTCTCTTCAACTACCGTTTTCCTTTTTTCAGTGCTATGCCTTAATTTCCTCATGACAGACCAGGGATAGTGATTGTGCTTTTCATTGATAAAGCACCTGAATATCTATGGAGGAAAATGTGCAATCTAGATGATGCATATCTTCATTGAGGTCTTTATTTCTATGGTTCCAGAAATAAGAGACTCTTGCTCAAAGGAAGCAGCTCTTTTTGCACTAATGCAAAGGTAGGAATTGCAGCCTATTAATTCACATAAACTTTGCTTCACAGAAGAATTTTTTTAATTAAAATATGCATTGTAACACCCAAGTGCTCTTTAAAGACTAAGGATTATAGTAGCATATTGCACTCAATGAAGAACACAACAGATATTTACATCATTCTCCATTCTTCATTTAAGAGAAAGCTTTAGTTTACACACACAGGAAAAAAGGCTGGCCTACCTCCTAACTCAGGTATGACAGTCAATTCTGTAGAACAACAATGGGATTTCTGTTTATGTTACAGTTCTAATATACCCATAACCACAGGTAGCAATCTTAGTTTCTGATACAAAAAGCAAAAAAGGTTTAAGTTTAATCAAACATAGTATCTGTAGGCAAAGACAGGTATATGTGACAGTATTTCATGTATTATATGTACATTAATAAATCAGTCTCAATGCAGGTTGGAAAATAAGCTTTGTCAGTCTGTTCCCATTTTAACTAAAAGCATTTTAATCCATTCTCCAGTTGTGTTTAAGCACAATAAAAGCAAGAAAATTAAGAGACCAAACTATATCCTGTTAGTGCAATCGATATACCATAATCAAATACCAAGCCAGAAATTTGTAGTTAGAACTGACAGCTCATCTGTTTCAGCAGAACTCATGCCACTGAGGCAGTCTTTTTCCATTTCACAGCTGCTTTAAAATAAGACAAAATGTCATCCTTAACTCTGTTTCTTCACTTTGTGATTTCCTATCACAGCTCTAATTTTATTTAAACATCCTCCTCAATTACGATTACATCTCTCAATTTGTTGCAATGTAAATTAGAAAGATACGTGCCAGCTTTTACCATTATCAGCGTAGTTTTCTCACTGGATCTTGATTAATTGCCCATTATAATAGATGAAACAACAGAACTTACATTTTGAGAGTGTCTTTTGTTTGCGTTATGGAAGGAAATCTAAGTCCCCATAGAGACTTGCTCTTTTTCCATTATCATAATTACATGTTTTCGAACTAAACTATTGTATCAGCACATTCACACTGCTGTGGTAAAGGATGTCAGGATTTTCATCATCAACTCTGTAGTCAAGTAATAGTCTGACTTGAGCCAGTAAGAGAAAACATTTCTCACAAAATTCAATACACAAATATAAAAAGCATCCCTCTAAATGTAGAAAATACATATACTGGATAATAAACTGGAGACAGAAAAAAAAACCAGTATCCATAAATGGAGTTCAATGTGTCAGTCACATTGACAACATTTAAAAGACAAAACGTTTAATACTAAAATGTAGTCCTCATTTAATGTTGGAATAAACAAGTGGAATTAATTTAGTACTGAAGCTTCATAATTTCAGCCTAAACTCTCTTTAGAAAAATCTGGTATTATGTAAGTATTTAGCATTAAATGTAAAGTCAGAATAAATAACAGTCACAGGCAGGATATGTAAAATATCGTGGTTCTAGGTATGTAACATAACAAAGAAAAACCTCAGTCCTGCTAACTTTTTTGGCCAGAGGTTTGGTCAGTCACAGAGATTACTCTGGTGGCTCCTTGCAATCACATTTCAACAGATTAAGGATTTTGACCTTGCAGCAAAAACTGACTTTGAAGTCTGGCAGCTTCATAATGCTCATTCGCAAGTCGTCTTTGATGACTTATTCACCTGCCTGTACCTGCCATATTCAAAAAGGTCACAAGGAGCAGACAGGAAACTATGCACCAAGTCAATGTCTCCTGTGCGACTGGCAACTTTCTTGTTCCCCATTCTTCAGTTCAGGAAAGTATGAAGTATACGTCCCATCTAACCTTAGCTGTGCCCTGTTTCACCAAGGCTGCTATTAGAGGCTTCTGGAGCATGTAACATCCTTTTCTTCTGCTCCTTTCACATCAATGGAAGCAGTGATTGCCTTCTCTTCTAGCTGACAACTAAGCTGCATTGTGACAACTTCTGGGTAGTCTGGATCCATAAAGTCTGTTCTGCTCAGTGGAAGCTGCATCCAAGCAACTACAGCAACTAGAAGGTAAATGGTAATGTGTATACCAAATGAAAGCCTGAGAAGAAATATGTGGGTGGTTGGGGTTTTTTTTAAGTCTTCTTGTCCTTCCACTCTCTTGCACACTTTGGACTTGTGGGTTTCGTGTGGTTTGTAGATGACACCAAGTTGGGTGGG
>NW_010518794.1:382-1999 GCF_000687285.1 Phaethon lepturus | reverse complement strand
CAGGAATATGAGGGCTTAATTATATATATATAATTATATAATTAAGTTGAAGTGATCATCTGATGTCGGTTTAGCGTCTAACATAAAACGAGCTGCTGATCTCAGTCTAGTTTGCGGCGGCCTTTGGTTAGAAACCACCAGCGTGCAGCGTGCGAGTGGGTGCTGGCACCCCGGGGAGAAAAGGGAGTTTGGGGAGAGGGGTCCTGCCTGGGTGGTGGAGGCTACGTGGGAGACTGGGTGTTCTGCCTGGATTTGGGTGGCTTTTTCCCTTCCCCGCTCCAAGGAAACTCCCAAGGAAGAATTTTCGTGTCAGACAGCTGTGAGAACAGCGGTTCTTCATCCGCTGTAGAATAAAACACCGATTTGTGCAGGACGCAGGGGTGTCGCTGTGCAGGCGGTGCCTGGCCCGAGGGGGGAAGGTGGGGAAACCCTCAGCCTCCATCATCCTCCCTGGTCCCAGTACCCAGGAATACCAGCAAAAAGCAAAACTACTTGCAAAAAGCCGCTATTCAAACCACCGACGCATACCCCAGCTTCTTGGTAGCCCTCCAAAACCATATTTCTTTGGAAGTAGAGTTCAGAGGATCCCTGTCCAGGATGAGCTCCTGCCACAGGGGTGCAGGGACCCCCCATGCCGTGAGTGCCCCAAAGCTGAGCCCGGGCGATGGCTGATGCCACACTTTGGGACTGTAAAGGACATGAGTCAAGGCCTCTCTTCCCATGTGAAATTGGATTTTTCAACCCTAAGTTCTACAAATAGAATTTTTCCTATAAGATATTCAGTATAGTTGTGCCTGTAGGATACTCTTATAAGGCTAAAAACCCTTTTAATTTCAGGTAAAGGCGGATGCTGGCACTGGTGGGATGCTCAGCTGCAACGCCTGAAAGTCTTCTGCGCCCGCAGGTGGGAGCTGCATAAGGAGATGCTCTTTAATCCCGCAGCTTTGCCACAGTTTTGCTTTTTGATGGTTGTTGATGCCATCCGGCCATGTTTTATTGTTTTTCTCTCGGCAAGAGCGGCGTAGGAACCGTTAGCGCAGGTGTTAGGCCGTGTTTGTGTTTTAAAGGCATCTCACATCGCGGTTCACGTCGCGTTAGGAAAGCCAGAGAGAGAGAGGTACCGCAGGTTATTCTGGGGAATTTACCGTTTAAGCATTGCGCTAAATAGAAACCCCTTCTGCTCAGGCTTGGGCGATTACTGCATTATTCCCAGCCTCCATCTGTGCCGGCTGCTCCAACACGCTGAGTGCCTGCAATTAGCTCCAGAAGTTCAACCTCTTTCTGAAAGCACCCACGTCCCTCTGGCTCGAGCTGTCCGCGGCTTTCATCCGAAAAAGATCTCCAAGCGCGTCTCGAGCTGCGCGACTCCGAGCCGGGGGATGCGGCAGCTCCCGGGGGGGCCAGCTGCGGGCGGCCGAAACGGGGTGCTCCTTCCCCGTCGGGCGGGTTATACCTCTACAGCAAGTGCTGCTTTATATTTATTCGCACGATTTCTCTGCGTAAACCACGTGGGTAAGTAACTGCCGTGCAGCTAAGCAGCCTGTACCTAACAAGAGCCTGCGAATTTCAGCCTCTGCCCACCCTTCCCCTGCGGTTTGCTGCAGCGTTTGCCGAACT
>NW_010518794.1:0-221 GCF_000687285.1 Phaethon lepturus | reverse complement strand
CCCCCGGGGCAGCCTCAAACCAGCCCGGTGGCACCGCGCTTCCCAAAAATGCTTTCCCGGGCGCTGGGATGTCTGCCCGGAGGCGGCAGTGCCAGGCTGGAGCACGCGCCGGCGGGGTGTCCCTCGGGACCTTTGCCAGGACCTCGCTGGGGCCTCGTATTCCGGCGGAAAAGAGCAATTCCCACGTGCTGCTCCCACGGCAGGCGCTCCTCCCCGCAGAG
>NW_010518793.1:1614-1938 GCF_000687285.1 Phaethon lepturus | reverse complement strand
GCCCTCAGGGTGCTGCGCTGGGAGTGCTTGGTTTTAATTAAAACTCTGCCTGGGATCCTGCTTCGGCTGGCTGCAGCCCCCGCTCTGCCAGCTTAATCCACGGACCGCTTCCAGCCAAACTTGAGAGGGGAGTCCGGAGCGCCCCAACCTCCTCCTTCATGCCTAAATTCAATAAACCTGCTCCAAAAAAAAAAAAAAAAATTAAAATTTGTATAACACCTTCCTTCCCCCTGCCCAAAGAGGGGCAGCCCAGCTCTCGGAGAGCCCTGGTTGCTGCGGAGCACGGCCCTGTGCCGGGGGGAAGCTGCCGGCTGGCCCTGTGCT
>NW_010518793.1:1026-1524 GCF_000687285.1 Phaethon lepturus | reverse complement strand
GGAGGCCCCAGGGGAAACTGAGGCACGCTTACCCTGGCAGGCAGCGGGCGCCCGGGATGGCTGTGCCCCATGGTGGGAGCTGGTGCCTTCGGGTTGGGCTTGGCAGCAGGGCTAGGAGGTCTGGGGGTCCTGGCAGAGCTTGGCCATGGGGCTCAGGTTCTGTCACGGTGTCTGATCCACGCCAGCGCAAAGTCTGGCCGTGAAGCGCCGTTCCCCAGGTGTGCGGGGCTCCCCGGGGCCGGGCGGGCTCCTCGGCCTCCCGTGGGGAGCGAGCAACCTTTTGAAGCTTTTTTTTTCCTCTTAAGCTGATTATTCTGTTCCTCTTCCAAATTGGAAACAGAAACTGAAATTTCCCATGAAATAAATTCTGCCACCGCCTCCTCCCTGGGGGGAAGAAAAAGAAAATGAAAATTTCAATTAAAACCATTAGAAGCCTCTGAAACGAAAACTGTGGTGAACTGAAGCTGCTTGCGCTTAGCTTGTCGGCTTGTGCTGTGC
>NW_010518793.1:0-808 GCF_000687285.1 Phaethon lepturus | reverse complement strand
CCTCTCTGCTCCCCCTGCCAAGGGACCCCCATCCACACCCATGGGGGGTGGCTTCTATGGGACCCCCACCCTGGGGGTAGAGGGGTGCTGGGGATGGGTGGAACATGACGGAGTGCTGCTCCCTGGGGAGAGGAAGCCAGGGAAGGGGACGGTGCCCCGAGCCGGTGTAACTTGAGGCGCAGGAGGAATTTGTCAGGGCTGGGGGAGAGGGGGAAACCTCGCCTGAAACAATAAAAGGAGCCCGATTGCTTTGCCAATGTTATTCTGAGCTGGGAAAATATTATTGCTGGGCAAGAATAGAAGGAGACGACAGTGTTTTCCTGGGCTGGGCCTGGCGATACGGGAGGACCCGAGATGCTGGGAGGGCATGGGGAGGAGGGTACCCCCGGGGAGATGGGGTGGTGGGGCCCCCGGTGCCAGCTCTGCCCGGAGGCGCAGGGATCTTCCCGGTGAGGGTGGAGCCGCTGGGACTGTATCCCTCCATGCCACCAGCATCACCAGTTGAGGCACTGGGACTGCCTTTGAGCGACTCGGCGGGGATGGGAGCTGCGTGTGCTGGGGTGGAGGCGGCCGCCCCCGCCCGGGGATGGACCCTGTCCTCCTTGCAAGTCCCAGAAGAGGCATTTCCCACCAGGACGGGGGCATTGCGCTGCTGGCCACCTCCTCTCTGGAGGTGACGAATGGCCCCCCAGTGAGAGCAGGGCTTGGTAGCCCAGAGTCTTGGGCTGCTGGCAGCTGGGCTCGTCCCAGCACCACCTCCTCTCCCATGGGGACATGCCCGGGGGATGCTCCGGCTGGGGGTTCCCTG
>NW_010518792.1:3830-17791 GCF_000687285.1 Phaethon lepturus | reverse complement strand
GCCTTGTTGAACCTCATGAGGTTCACATCCTCATAGAATCTTGCCTCCATCCCCACCGATTTCTTCCCTTCATCACAGCTTTCCTCTTTTTTGGAAATGAAGCTCGTCTGTGTGACAAGGCTGGGGGTAGGAGAGCCTCAGGTGTCTCCCATATTCAAGGTCTTTGAAAGATGAAATGGGAATGTGGAAGCAAGATGCTTTTTGCTGCATCAGCCACCTTCTGCACATCAGCAGTGGAGAAAAGCAAATTGTCCCTGGGTTCCTGCTTCTCCGACCAAGGGGAACAACGCTTCCTGGCCTTGGATCCGGTGATGTTTGGGCTTGGGTTACATGAACAAAGCAAGGAGCAGATTTCAAGGAGAGACAATTCCCTATGACCCCTGAGCTAGCTCACTCAAAGGGGATCCCTGTGCCTTCTGCCTAATATGAGCTGCTCATCCGGAACTGGAAAGAAAAGTCATCCAGTAAATCTCTGCCATTTTGCAGAGGAAAGGAAAAATAAACAACTTACCACACCCCTCTGAGATAGTTCCACTCATCTGAAAGAATCCACACACAGATAAGTGTATTCAGAGATATTCTGAATCTCAATTACCTTCAGTGCTAAAAAAGAAACCACCTTAAAAAAAACACTTAACACCCACAAACAAAATCTCCAAAACCTGCCTCTGGGTCCTGGACCCCCACTCCTCCACCATATTCAAATGTTACAAAATAAGCAGCAGATTGGCTTTTACTACCATGCCCACCCTGGGGAGCATCAGTCATGGACCTTATCAGTTCCCACACAGGCAGCAGCCACGGCACCGTCATTGATGAGATCTTCTACATATTCTAGTGGAAAAGAACAAGAATTTGGGAAATTGGCAATTCTGTACATGCAGAAGGAAAAGAAGTCCCTTCTAGTCTAATAATAATAAATTAAGAGGCAGGGAACCAAATGAAGCCCTGGGGAAGCGCAAGGGGACAGGGAACTCTGGCGCTGGTGTTCAACACCACGTGAGCAGGTCCACCATGACACAGAGCTGGCCAAGGAATGGAGACATCAGTGTCACAAGAGCTGAGCCTTCCAGGCCTGCTGTCCTTGTTTCTGGCTTCCTCCAGATTTAAACACACCCATGTAAGAGCTGCAGCTGCTTGCAAAGGCAGGGAAAAAGCCACAAGCAGCATCCCCCAAGTCCTACCTATTTGTCGAACCTTCTTCTTGGGGAAGAAGGACAGAGCCCGACACACACCCCAGCAAGGCGTCCAACCCTCACACAGGGCAGGTTCTTGATGCAGGACTGAGTCAGTGACCAAAGCATTCCCTTCACCTGGGGCTGGACACAGTGTCCTCCTTTGCTCCTGGTCATGCGGACTGGACATGTTCCAGACCGCCCGTTTCCATCCAGGAAAGCGACTGCATTATGGAGAAGTGATTCTCACTCCGACCAGAGGGACCACCTGAATTAAAGCCCGCTCCTAAGACGGCTGTGGGCAAAGGGCATCACCTAAGACAGCTCTCACAGCTTGGGAAGATGGCCTTGCAGACCCTGAATCCATTCTTCAGCCTACAAGGATCTCCTGCCCGTTCTCCCACGTAGTTTCCCATAGCAATTAGAAGAGCAAATGTGATACCCAGCCAGACCCAGGCTTTGCACTGGGCTCCCAACAGCTGCCCCGGGAAGGGATGCGACCCAGCGTAGGCACCGCAGCGCCCGCCAAGGGTCCCGCCGAGCCAAGGGATGCTGCCACGGGGCAGGGGTGGGCTCCAGCTCCCTGGGGACCCACCACGCTGGCCAAAGCCCCAGCAGCAGGCAGTGCCCAGCCCTGGACGGGTGAGGATCAGACCCTCCCCAAGCTTTGCTTTGCCCAAGCAGCACGGACCAAGCCCGTGAGCTTAACCCTCCTCTCGAATCCATCCCCAGCTTTTACCTCCTTCCAGACAGCTTGAACTAATTCACCAGGATAACGCCTCCCTTA
Organism: Phaethon lepturus; assembly: GCF_000687285.1. Classification (NCBI taxonomy): domain Eukaryota; kingdom Metazoa; phylum Chordata; class Aves; order Phaethontiformes; family Phaethontidae; genus Phaethon; species Phaethon lepturus. The sequence continues at coordinate 15,829 of NW_010518792.1, read as the reverse complement.
AGGAAGCGGCCTGCAAATGCCAAGCAAAGCACCTCCCCAGACAGGAATTTTCGGGAGTTACTGGCCAGCCACCAGCCTCCTTTTTGAGGCTTGAAGTGCATTTTTTCGCAATCACTCCCAGACTAATCGCTCTGCTCGCCGGATGCTCTGCGGCAGCAACGCAGGCGCACGTCTCCTCAGAAGCCCTTCCCGGGCAACCCCACTCCCCCTTCGGTTATTCCCCCCCTAAATTGCAGCAAATGAGGGGTGATGAGAAGCCAGAAATGGGGATGGGAAGAAGACCAGCCTGCTGACCCCCAGGGGGTAACGATGCTGCAAGTATTTGCACAGCCACATTTATTGCCCACGGGACCGCTGCGTTTGATTAATAAGAGGTAAATGAAGCAGCTCAACTCGGCTGAGCCCCGGCGGGCGCGTGGAGGACAGCAAGGTTTTCATTAATACAAAGCAAACAGCGAGACAGGTACTTCCAGGACACGATAGCTGACCTATTTTGAGATGAACATGAGATCAAGCGAGCTTTGGGAGTGCCTATTTACCTCCAGCAGCAGCAATGACAGTCTAGACAGCCGGACCAGGTCAAGACAGCTGATGTTCAGCCTTGGGATCCATCAACCCTATGTCCTAAGATGCCCTGCTGTCAATGTCCTTGCCACCAGTCCCTTCTGCAAACCCCAGGTCTTAGATGCCCCGCTGAGCCCCAGCATTGCTGCTATGGTACTGGGGACAAGAAGTTCATCTCAAAGTGTCCTTGACCTGCTCCTTGTGTCCAGGTTCTCCATCCATCACGGACTTAAGCACGCCACACGCTGCACACGTGGTTGGGATGTATCATCGGGTCCTCTGGGCAAACCACCAGACCTTGCTTCCCTCTCCTGTAAAACACAACAAGCCCTGTTAGGACTTATCTTAAATACTTGGCTTTCCCTTCTAGCTTGGGAAGGAAGAGGCCTTGGAGCTTCAAAGTGCTACCGCAGGGAAGGCATCACAGATCTAGAGGGTCTTTGATGAACATCAGAAGTTTGGCCTTAGTTTTCAGAACGCTGCTGGGGTGACTGCGCTGAGTAAACACCTAGCAGCTCAGGAAACCAAGCCAAGAAAGCACCGAGAGAAGCTTTTTCTCCACAAACACAGACTGGTCAGTGATAGTGCCAGAAATACTTGTCTCCTGACCCAGAAGGAAACTGTTCCAACCTGCAGGGCTGGACAAGGACTGAAAGACCCAGGACCACCTGCAGACTTGCAAGACCAACAGGACCCATCTTTCAGGACAGCTGTGTCCACCTAAATACCCCATCTGCAGTGGAAACCCACCAGCCATGCCCAAGACTGACCCCCCAAAGCAACCGGGGGACCTGCAGGCATGAGGACAACCCAGAGACACATCCACAAACTAGTTTTAGACTAATTTTAGTTCTTTTGCTGAAGGGTCCTTTCAGGTTCACCATGAAGGTCTTCTCAGGATGACTTCCACCATGCAGCAGCCCCACTAAATAGGGCAGCAGGGACCGAAGGAGCATGTGCAAGGCCATGTCAGCATCTGAGAAAGTTCCCTCCTGCACCGGCCAACCTCTGTTTACACCCAAGAGATTAACAGCCCCGTAGTTAATCATAACGAGAACATGGCAGGAGGACTGTAATTGCAGCAAAGGGGAGCAGCATCAGCAGTTTCAGCAGAAACACCATAGCAGGACGCCTGCTATTCACGTACCTTTGACCTCAGAGATGCAAAGAAAGAGCCCAAACTATTTAGCTTTGGGAAAAAGAGAAAAGAAAAGAGGTAAGGGAGGATTTGATTAATCAAGAGACTCTATAACATCACATTCCCAGATGGTATCTTACATTAAAGGGTCTTACAGGTGGAAGCCCAGCATTGCCAGCTCTCAGATGCCTGTCAGGGAAGGTGAGATGAGGGCATCTGAGGGATCTCTAAGTCCTACCAATTAAGTGGCTGAGCTTAACAAGGGACTGGAAAAGGTACTTCTGGAATAAATTATACAACATGAATGATCAAGAAAATAAACTCCACGCCTAGCCCTGAGTTACTGCAAGCACCTGGAGACTTCAGAGGAAGATGCAACCAATGCTAACACAACCACAAAACGCTGGAGCCTGGGGCAGGCTTTCCCCACTCCCACTAGAGTTTTCTTTGGGACTTGTCCTTCCCAGAGGGAGCTTGAAGAACCTCTGTGCTTGCCAAGGACCCCCGGTCCATGGGGACACCTTGCTGCTGGCGAGCAGCCCCCATGCATCCACGATGTCCAGAAACTCAGCACCTTCCCGCACCAGGAACCAGAGGTGAGACCTGGCACTCAAGTCCCACGTGTCCCCTCCTCTGGTGTGGGACAAGGTCACGTACCTCCCCTACTTGCAGTCGCCTGAGGAACTGGGAACTGAATCACCTTTTGCAGAAGCAAAAGGCTAAACCCATCAAATAATAATAATTACCAAAAAAAAAAAAAAAAAAAAACCAAACCCCCAAAAAAAAAAAAATAAAAAAAAAAAAAAAAAAAAAAAAAAATCACTTGTTTGCCAGCAGCCCAGCTTTGGCTTGGTGACTTTTAAATAGTTTTGGTCAAGTCACTGCAGTCAAAACACTGGGAAGAAAATGCTGGAAAAAGTTCTTTCTTTTTTTTTTTAGGGTTTGGTATTTTTAAACAAAGGATTTTTACTTTTATTTCACAGTGATGTATGCTAAATTTCCACAGCTCTCCATCATAATGTCAAATACTTAAAAACAGACTTCATTATGGATTGAATAAAGCCTCTTTGACTTGACATTATTTTGCTTCCTGTTTTAATTAAATAAAAATATCTACTCTGATTGACCTCAGATAAAAATCCTCTTATCCCCCACAACTATCCTTACTACCACAATTTTGCTACAGGTTAATTAACTGAAAAAAAAAAAAATACAGTTACCATCCACCATCCACTATTTGTTTGCTTGGCTGATAGTTAGGAGTATTCAGGATACCTAAGGATAATTTGGAGTACCCACCCAAAGGACGCAGCAGTGCTCCAGGACAGAAGACGCAATTCACATATATATTAGAAACTCATAGGAACCTCAGGAAAGTGTCACGTATATCACTTTTTTTTTTTTTAAAAGAAAAGGGAAATAAGGAAAATAGGAACTCACACCCCCCCAAAGAGAGCAGGGACCGCTGCAGCCCTAATTCTGCAGGCAAGGTGCGACACAAGGCACAAGCCCACTGCCAGGCTGTTTGGGCTTTATCCTCTCAGCAGTGCCTCTGCTTCGGCTTGTTCCCAGCTCCTCCCCGGGCTGCTCTGCCCCAGGAGAAAATATTTACTCCCTGGAGACTATCAGGCATTGCACAAGATAACACCCAGGGCTGCAGAAACCCCAACAGATAAAGCCCCGCTGATGCTCGGATGATGCCTTCCTGCATCCTCTCCTGCTCCCTTTCAGGTCAGACTGGATCTTGTACATGACAAGGGGATTAAAAATAAAATAAAATACAGGTTTTCAAGATCATGCTGCTGACTTCTTGTTTTTCAAACCCTCTGCCACCCAGCCCCTGCGGTGCTGCTAACCTCTGCTGATCCCATCAGGTGATTTAACCAGGGAGCTTAGTGGTAAACCCCATCCCTGCAAGGAGGCATCAAGTTATATAGGGTTATTCTCTGCCCGATGGGGACTGCAGATGTTTTCAGATAGCACAAGGAAAATTCCCAAAATTGATTTTCAGGAAGAAAATTAAGTTTATGCATGGAGGGAATTCACCCCAAGATGCAATGTTTTGTTGTTGGGTTGATCTAGGTTTTTTTCTCTCATAGGCTTTATTTTATTTATGTTGAGGTAGCTGTTAAATCCTGTTAACATGCTGCAAAACCCTGTCTTGCTGGAAAAAAAAAAAATTGGCACCTTTAAAAGGTAACTGGTCTATATCTGTACCCAAATAAACCCCTTATGGAAAGGAAAGGGGGCAGGTAGGGAAGGGAGAATCAGCAGCAGGGAGGGCAGGGCAGCAGGACGGGTCTGGCAGAAGGAAGGAAAAATGAGATAGGGAACAAAAAAGTGGGGTGGGGAACAAAAAAAGGCTGGGGCCACCAAACCCAGCAGGATGACCATCAGAGCAGGAAAAGCAGTTCACAAGTATTGCACTATACCTGGCTACAAACCTTATTCTCTGGCTTACCTAGCCCGAGCAAATGAACGATATTAGTCAAAGACAGACGAGAAATCAAACAGCAGCTTGGAGAAACCAGGGAAGCCTCCCGAGAGCCAAGGAAACCTGCGCTATCTAGGGAAGAGCAAGATTATAATAATTAGGTCAGTTGGCGATAAGCCTTCTCAGTGCACACAGGCACACAGCGCTGCTGCCTTGCTAGTAGGTGGTGAAGTCCCCGAGGAGCTGAGAAACCCAACAGCAACGTGCCATGGGCATGGACATGACCAGCAGCAGAGAGCCTCCTCCAGCTGCAAACCACAGCAGCTGCTCACCTCGAGCTCTGAGGATCGGCAGCTGCAGCGTGGGAAACGCCGGTGGGATATTAAGACAAAATTCCTTCACTGTGAGCAGCAGGTGACCCAAGCGGGTGTGCGGTCTCCATCCTTGGAAACAGCGTCAAGACTCAGCTGGGTGAGGCCCTGAGCAGGCGGGTTTGACATAGAAGCTGGCCCTGTGCTGAGCAGAGGGCTGGACCAGAGGACCTCCAGAGCTGATTTCAATCCAGAATAACTCCAAGATCTTGCCTAGGGGGACCTTCCCTTAGCCCACACTTCCAGGACAAAGCCACCAGGTCCGACCTCCAGCTTAGTCAAAGCCAGAACAAACTTCGCAGCGGCAAGTGGCCTGGAAGTCCAAGCTGACCTTTAGGAGAGGTAACAGAGGCTGATGTGAAGCTCAAATGCACAACAATCACTCAGAGCAAGCAAAGCCTTCTGCTCCAAGAGGCAAAGAAGATGGTCCCACACAGTGAGTTCTGCAGAGGGTATGTCTGCACTTTTCCCTGTAAAAAGGGAGCCGGAGGCTTTCTATTACCTGTCTCTTCCTTCCTGGATGGTTTGACATCAGCTCTGCCCATCCTGGCAGCCCTCAAGGCCCCAGGACTTGGAAGAGCCCCAGCTACAGCCCCAGAGCAGGAGCTGGACTGAGCTCACATCCAGCTGTTTGACACCGGACCAAGCAAACAAGAAAAGGAGACCCAAGAGGAGGATGTGCTCACCACCCTGACACACCTTCTCTCTTCCTCCCCATCTGTACCATGCAAGAGCCATCATCTGTCTCCAGTTTGGTCTTCCAACACCAGGGCCCAACCTCCAATCCAGAGGACAGAAATTAATCACCTATTGCTTAGTCTTCAGGGTCTCCCTTCAGATGGCGACTTGAATCAAACCCCCACCTTCCAAAAACCACTTGCTTTTGTTAACAGTGAAGGCAGATACTCCTTTCACTGATGTCCCCCAGATTTTTTCTTAAGCTGCTCCTTTGCAAACACCTCAGCCAGTATTCCTGCTTGCCCCTACAACCCACATCAGCTCCCCGGATGGCTCAGGGCAACCCACCCACCAACCAATGGCATGAGATGGTCTTGTCAAGCCTCGTGCTTTCAGACCTCACAGCTGTTCCTCCAGCAAGGCATGCTGACACCAGCAAGCTTCTCCCACCAGCCAGCTGCCAAGTACTCCTCCAATACATGAAGTCCTTCAGGATGTAAGTACTTCACTGATTGACTGATAACAGTTAAACCCAATCTTCACACAAGAGCATCCTACAGACTCAACTGCCCTGTCCATGCCTCGTGCAACCATGAAGTTCCTGCAGTCACTAGAGCTCACTAGCCAAAAAAACATCAGCCCCCTCTTAAATATACAAAAATATTTTTCCATACTCCTAGGTCATGCAGAAGACCTCATGCGCAATGCTCATGTTCAGCCAGCAAACTCTTCTCGTTAGCTTCCCAACCGATGCTCTCATTTGGTTACGTACTCCGACTGACCTCCAGCACATTAGAAAACAGCGGCCACAGTTTCTCATGTACTTTGAATTAAAGTTTGCCGCTTTTTTTTTTTTAATAATTAGCTAATCAAACCCATTACTTCCAAGCTAACATTCCTCCTAATGCTTTAATCAATAGACAGAGATGCTCAGAAGAGAGCTAATATGGCCTGAGTTGAGTGTAAGTGCCGCAAGGACAACACTTTTCATTCATGTCACTGGATTACATGGAAGAGACCCAAGACGAGAGAAGCTGGAAGCACAAAATGGACATGTCTACTGTAATAAAGTGGATAAACAGATAAAATTAAAGAAATAAGTGGAAAATTTAAATTTGAGGCTTATTAACCTGTGGAAAGAAGGAGAGGAAGGTTTTACTGGCTGACACTTCCCATAAAGCTCAGTATAATCCTTGTAGACAAGTGGAAAAGGTAGGAAGCATTAAGAGACGGAGGGAAGGACTTGCCAACAGATCCACCTCTTGACATCCAGTTAAATGGACATGAGGGTCACACCACTGCATGCTTTACAGCCACCACGCTGGTTAACTAACGGCCTCTGACAGGTTCACGATTTGGTTGGATTTCTTTAAAGAAAAAGAAAAAAAGTTGAACATAAGCAAGCAAAACCCAAGTTGCGTTACCGAAGCATTTCTAGGCAATGACCAACTTCAGACTTCACAGCACACCCGACCACCTCCACACAAATATTCACCTCAATTGCTAAATTTCCACAACTCCTCAATTACAAGTTTTTTCACAACTTCAGTTACCACCTATCATGAAGCAAGTTTAAAGCACTTCCCATAAAACTTGACTTCAATGCCTGTAGTGTCTCACAGCAGCCAGAACTGGCCAGAAACAGCAACCTGACGCCCCCAGGCAACAGGCTAGCCCAAGGCAAGGGAGACTCAAGGAAGGAAAAGTGTGATCTGACATGGGTATTATAAGAAGCAAGAAGCTTTGTTTTCTGGAGTTTCTTGTCAAAATACCTGCAAATTCTCAGAGTTTACATTTACTTACTAGAGACAGCTTAACCACCAGCATCCCCATCAGTGTACCACCATATTTGTTGACTACCAGACCTAAGAGATGGCTTCCTTACAAAGTGTGTCCTTCATCTTTCCAACCAGACTCTCTCCTTGTGTATTTATGGTTGGCAGTGCCCAGAGAGAACCTCCTCCACACACTTCCCATGGCAAAGCTCCTCGAGAAGGTAAATAACACGAGGGGAAGGTGAAACTTGCCTCCTGCAAAGTTACCACACCTTCTCCAGAAACATCTGGCTGAACTGGATGAGTCTGATTCAACAGAGATCCCAATAAAGATCAAACGTAACTTCCGAGTCCGGGGCTCTGTGCTCCTTACCCCAAGATCTTGGGTTAGTCAAGGCCCTGTTTTGGTGCACTCAGTAAGATACTTTTGCTACCAGCAAACCACATTCGCTGTTCAATATGAAGACTCCCAGGTAGCCCATATGTACTTAGAGTTACCTTAGAGGTGCTCCAGCCACACTGCAGAAGCTTGGTCCAGCCCTGCTGAGCAAACATAGTATTCCCAAGCTATTAAAAGCTCTGCTGGCACTGATCCCATGACATGAGACCACCACTCACCATGCCAAAAGGCCTTGCTTTTCAGTTCTTCTTAAGCACCTGGCACAACAGGGTCATGATGACAGTCCGTATCAATAGCTACAATCCTTGGTGCCAAATGAGGTGCTGATATACCAAAAAAAAGAAGAAAAAAGCTTGAGTCTTGTGACCACCAGAGAAGTCCTTGCTCACAGCACATGAGCTTCAATAAGGCCACATCTGGAGTTACTGATGTTCTACCAAAGGCTTGTGGAACCTTAAAATTCACCACTCACTGAAATTCAGCCATGTCAAAGTGGCATGAAGCTCCTCTGCACGCACCATGCAGACCAAGAGTAAGGATTGGTTATGAAGCACCGGCAGCCATATGACCATAAGCTCATGGAGAAACACAGCCCAACCTTCCGCAACACATGCTCACACAACACTGTTCCTAGCCAGAGCCAACCCAGGAGCTGAGAGACCACTCAGGAGAGGCAACTGTTGGCAAAGGCCTTCTGCTGTGGAGGTAAGATCTCCCCTGCAAGGATCCCATCACATACAAATTAGTACTCCTGAGAATAATAATTTGAGACAAAGATCATTCCTACAACAACTTTATAAAACAAAGGAGTAAGTGGCACATGTTGGAATTTTCTGAGCAGATCAAAATTGCTTTCAAGGTTTGAGTCTCCAGGGTTTGGTGGGCGGACAGGAAGGGTTCTGGGGGGACTTGGGAGTTTCTTCTTCTTTTTATTTTCCCTTCTCCCCTTTAGAAGGAAGCAGAGTTTGCAGTCAGCTGTGCTGGCTTCCAGAAGAGGAGAACAATTAACCTGAAAGTAATGCACTTGTTTTTAATATAGTACATGGCATGCCAAATGCCTGGTGTCACTTAGAGTGGCAGATGATTTAGTGCCTCCCTCGCTGAGCAGCAGCGTCTGAAAGCCCTGCGGAGACCAAGCGATGCTTCCTCCCCGGTATTCAGCAACCGGTTCAGCTCTGCCGTGAAAGGCAAGCTGGCAGCAGTCCTGCACGCAGCGAGCATCATCATCCATCCATCATCCCGGCAGACCTCTCCCATCAGTGCCCGGGCAAGCATGGCATCCTTCAGCAGTGCCCGTAGCACGACCAGAGTCATCTTCACTCTCCTCTCCCTCGTGAGCCCGTGCCATCAAATTTCATCTTGTTTTTTTGTAGTATGACTAGGCCAGCCCCCAACATTTCGTTTGGCTGGACTCGCCTGCCTCTCCGCAGACATCTATGCTCACAGATGGGGAGCAGAGCAGGAGACCTGGAGCTGCTGCAGGTCTGGCAGCGTGTCCTCCTCACTGCGCTACTATCCTCCTGGCACCGGGAAAGCTCCTGCCGACGGCTCATCCTCCCCCACCGTGCCCTTCCCCACCGAAACGTGCGGTGAGGAGGCAGACAGGATCCCGCCGAATGAAGTGAGCGTAACTGGGGGTGCTCAAGGAAAACCTCGGCAAAAGCAGCAAGGGATGACTGTGCAAAGCAGGGCAGGGGAAAGGCTGAGTCACTTCCTCCCCCAGAGCTCTAAATAGAGAACAGCGTAAGGAAAATCATTCTCCAAGTTAACAAAAAAGGAAGAGAATCCCCAGTTAAAAAAAAAAAAAAAAAAAAATCGAAGTGCATGTAGTGACGACAGAAGGGGAAGGACAGACAAGGCAGCCTCGTGCTGCAGCTGTAATGAGAAAGGCTGTCAAGAGCAGAGAGGGACTGAGCATCGTCCCCGGCTCCTTTGGGAACTGGGGCTTCACTCATTTTTAACAGCAGCTCCAAGGCAAGTTCACGGACCATCAATGGTGCCGAAAAGCCACCGTGCTGCTGCTTCGTCTTCCCCAGATGGTGCTGCCGGCTACGACCTCGGTCTCGATGAGAACCTGCAGCGAGCCTGGGCAGAGCCTGGCCAAACTTTTGGGGACAGGTTTTACCCACTCCCCAGTGTGCAAACGCTCTACGTGACCTTCTGGGTGGCAGCACGTGAAATGCCACTGCCAGGAGCAGTAACAGCGTAATACCCGACGATCCACCCCAGCAGGTACGCGGCGAGGCTACGCTCAGCGCTGGAAAACCCTTTCGAACTGCGGGGTACCGGTCCAGGCAGGAGGCTCCGGGGAGAAATCAGCCACCAGCTTTTCACCCGCAAGCACGAAGTCCTGGGACAACAGCGCGGCACCACAGAATAGAATCGTTTGGGTTGGAAGGGAACTCTAAAGGTCATCTAGCATCATCCCATCACACCCTCCCAGGCAGCATCCCCACAGCCAGCTCCTCCTTCCCCACATTCAAGGTGATTTGAGTTATTTCCTTAAAGAAAATTTAGTGAATTACTAAAGCCACTTCTGCGTTAACCAACCCACTTGCACCCAGACAGATAATATTTAAGCTCACGATTGCCACAGCCTCTCCTCGTGGGCAATAAGAAATTTGGATTTCCCTTTCCCACCCTCTTCCTTATAGCCTGTAAGTTCTGGTCTTTGAGAACTGCACTCCTCTGCCAAATCTGGCTGAAATTAGTCCCTGGGTTAAAAATACTTCTGGAGAAATAGCGAGTGACAGCCAGTCTGAATGCATAAACCTCATTTCTGTTAATTAAAAAAAAAAGCAGAGAAATACAGAGAAGCAGCTTCAAAGTGGTCATTTACAGCCGATAAATAAATCTTGCACCCATGTAATGCAAAGATATATATTAAAAAAAGCCGTGCAAATATCCTTCCTTGGAGCCGATTCTGAGAAAGATGATATGTGCTCCACAGGTGCCCTGAAACCCGGGAGGGAGAGAGAGGGACCAGCATCCTGGGGTGAATCTTTGCATTAAAAGCATCCGAGCTCCACAGGGCTGCCATGTCCTGCCCACCACAGGTGCTGCTCCGAGCAGCAGGCAGGAAAAAATGCTCCTCTGCCTGCGCCAGGCCGGCACGGGGATGGACAGAGCAGGGATGCAGGGAGGGATGGAAAACTCACCGTTCACCAGAAGAGCTTTCCAGAAGCGTGCGTTTCATTTCAGAGCGGCCATCGGATGCGAGAAACTGCTGGTCCCAAAATAAGAGGAAAAAGCTGTCGGAGAAAGCCATGCATCACCTCATCATAGTCGGTCCCCTGCAGCTCTTCAGCCTCTTCATCCACATCTGTGGCCTCCTCTTCCTCTAGAGGCATCTGTAGCCATTGTGGTGAGACCCCACGGCCCCCAAAAACTCCCCCTAACTCATCTACTACAAGTCACTTCCAAAAGCATCCCAAGCTTCTACGTCCCGCTGTGAAGCCTCCATTTTCCTCCAGCTGCCAAAATTATGGCTGCAAGTTTGAAGACTGCCAGCCCGGCTTCCCGAGCTGGAGAAAAATGTAATCAAAGATGCCTCCGAGCCAATCGCCCGGCTGGGAAGAGGCATTTCTTGGATCACTGACATGCCCTGCTCTAAGGGAATATGGCTCCCATGGGCACAGGCATCCACCCTGCCTCTTCTCATCATGCAAAGCAAACACCACCTTACACATAAAACATTTCTCTGTTATTAAAATCCAGCTGACAACCACAGCACAACCACAACCCTTCCTGCTTTCTTTTCCTCTCTCGCCCAGACACCTCAGATGGTATTTTTGACGGCATGTTATTAAAATCCCCCCGGCTTCGCTGCAGCCAGATACGGCGCCCAGGAGCCTTCCGGCCCAGGGGGTTTGCTTCTGGCCAGGCGATGCAGGGAGATGCCAGCACTCAAAAGCAAAACATCGCTTGCAGACCACTGCTTTAGACTGGCTTGGTTGGACCTAGACTACACCACAGTCCTGCTGGTGACCTCACACCCCAGAGCTCACATTTCTCTGCAGGACAAAAAAAATCCTTTAAAATTCACCACCCAGTTATTCCTGCAAGATTCCCCACTAGCAAACACTAAGATGTGTTTTTGCAGACCTGAAGACCCTTCAAAGCCACCTGCAGAAGCTGGTGGCCCCAAAACAGTGTCTCCGTGGACCATGTAGCAGAAGGAGCAGCTTCTGGCCACGGGTGAGCCCAGCTGTGCAAAGCAGCCGCCGCAGCCCCGATTTCTCCCAGGGCTGTGCCCCCGCCACCGGCTCCGTGCCGGTTGGCAAAGGTCTGGCTTCACAAACAAGATGCTCAATGCTCGTGACGGCCGAGGCCCCTTAAACATCTGCAATGCATTTCTGCTCTAGCTCAAAGGCGTTGTGCTTGCAAAAACGTGAGAGGTTTAATCAAACGACGCAGAACACTTGGGATTGTATCTACTTACTCGCAGAAGACCTTCTCAACGCTAGCTTGGGGATGCCATCCCCCCGGCACGGCACAGACGATCGCAGGGACCCAGACCGCTGCGACGTGCCGTGCTGCTGTGCCGCAGTCCCCCATGCCACCTTCCCGCGCCAAGCCAGCCGCTCGCCTCCCACATTAGCTACCACCCAACGCAACCAGCGGCAAGAGGGACGGTAAA
>NW_010518792.1:3191-3742 GCF_000687285.1 Phaethon lepturus | reverse complement strand
AGCATTCTTCAGAATTAATTACGACCCCCGTTAACGGTTCCCCATCGCAGGCGGCTGGGGAAACTGGTGGCAGCTGTGTGTCTCCCTGTAGCTTCTGCTTTGGCATGGGGCAGGCTCCAGTAGTGGTGAAGCCTTCCTGGGGTGGTGCAGGTTGTACAAACTAGTCTCAGCAAGGGGGATCAGATCTGGAGGGAGGGGTAAGGTTGGTTGGTTTGGGTTTTTTTTTTTCTGTATTAAGATCAATTAAAATAGCTGGTGAGAAATGAGAAGCTTGAGGGCACCCGTGTGCATCCTCAGGTCACCCATGCATGACGTGACACTAAGGGATGGGGCACACCACACAGCTGCGCACATCCGCTCCCCATCTCAGGGACATCCCCACCATGGACACGTCATCCCACCCACAGCCCCTTCCGTCCTGCCACCCGAGGATGGCGATAACACCCACCACCACCCAGCAGCGTGGTGCACGCAACCATGCCGGGGAAGAAGGCGAAGCTGAGTTAGCGCTGGCGGCCACAGAGGAGACGCCCTCGATAAATTGCTGCACA
>NW_010518792.1:0-3174 GCF_000687285.1 Phaethon lepturus | reverse complement strand
CTCCTGGCCGACAGGCGCGGCAGGATTTGGTCCTGCAGAGACAGCAGAGACAGAAGTTCAGTTGTGTCACCACAGCTTCTCCTACCACCTAAGAAACCAGGTTTTTCTTCTGTACCACAACTGCTACATGCCTGGGGGACAGGGGAGACCAAGGGTTCTCTCTATAGAAGCGGAGACAGAAGCAATGGCTTTTCTGAAACACAAGACTCCTTCTAGTCAACCTGTGGTCCCTAAAGACTCGGAGGTCCACGGACTACCCCAAAGGAGTCTCCAAAAGCTAACTTGGAAAAGCAAAAATGTCAAGTCCATTACAGAGACACCATCCCTACTCCTGGCCACTTCTACATTGGGGTCTCTCTACATTGCAGAAGACCAACAATGATAAAGAGTCCAGTAAGACAAGATCCACCATGGCACAGCCCAAGGCAGATGTGGAAGAAACAACTCTCTTTTCAGCGTGAAAGTCGATGGTTAAATGCACAACATTTTTGAGAACACCCAATGTCATCCCCATTTCAGTCTGAACTGAGCAAGAAACATATTTCTCTTAGGATCACCAGCAAGGCATCTATGTTGTAAATGACTATATATATATATATATATATAAAAAAAACACACACACACATATATATAAAATTAAAATAAAATAGCCAGTCTCAAACAAACAGAAAATGACTGGTTAGCTACACTAGCCCTTTATTTCGGATGACTCAGTAATGCGTTAATTATACTCAGGTAGCAGAGCTGCACCTTCTCCGAGGAGTTTCACAAGAACATCCCAAAGCATTTATGGAGATTACTTGTCCAGAAGCCTCAAGGCTTCCAGATTTTTGAGACAGGAACAGTTGCCCTTTCCCCAACCTGACGAAGACCATGAGTTACCCCAGACAGAGCAGCAGACTGTTAACTCTGAAACTTAACAATGGCATGGGTAATGTAAATACCTTAATAGTTCTGCCAAACTGAAGAACAATGTAACTGTATTCAATTGTTCCATATTTTAGCAGAAATAGTTGGACAATACGCTAAACGTGCCCCAAACACCTCCTGAACTAGCTCATCTGCTGCCCCAAGCTTCCACAGAAACCATAGGGTCTTGCTGTACTTTTAGATGTAGCTCCGCACAAATACACAGGACCCCAAAGTCTCCCCTGAGCAGCAAGACCATGAAATTAAATAAGGTCCAGGAGGGTTTTCTTGCCACTCTGCAGAGACCTGTGGGCAACAACTCAACCTGTGATACCTACTACAACTTCACACCACTCCTGCTGGGAAAAGACCAAGCAGCAGCAAGGACGGCTGCAAGGAGAAACAGGAGAGAGACATCCAAAATGAGAAGGAAGGGGAAAGTCAGTGTAGCAAAATTTGTCTTCACCAGGAGACCATGATAGAGTGAACTCAGCGGAGCACTTCACCCCGAAGTGAGGGTGCTCAGAGAGCAAAAAAAGAGTATTTTTCTCATCCAAGACCAAGTGCTGAAGGAGGGACACCTGGAGATAAATCATAGAATCATAGAATGTTCAAATAAATAGAATAAAGCTTAGTAGCTCATCATCTTCCCTTCCACAGTTTGGACCAGGGGCTGACAACTATGAAGGCTATTTTCATGCTTTGCACATTATTTTTCACGGCGCTCAGGAACCCCCCGTAGACCATTCCCATCCCATTTGCGCACGAGCCTGATTCAGCTACAGCAAGGTGTCAAAGCCAGCCCAAGCCCCTCAGGTAGCTCACTGCTCTCCCACATCCCTCTGCAAAGGCAGAACGGGTGTTCAAATAATCTCCACAAATGGTTTCTCTGGTCTGCCATCAGCCAGGGAGCTCCTGGGTGCTGGGCTTTACCCTCCAGCTCACCTGAGACAAGTCACATTCCCACATCACCTTCGCCATCCAACTGCTGCTCCTCTGCTTTCCTTTAAAAGGAACCTCAGATCTCATAAATGGTAAAAAAAAATTGCTTCCTAAGAGCTGGACTCGGCCCACAACACTTTAATCATAACACCTTAAATTCGCAGAGCCCTGCGGTGCAGTACCTGCATCGCAAGAAGGGCTCGGACAGAGCTCACAAGCTCTGAGCTTTGCAAACAAGCACAGCCTGAGCTTCCCAAAACACACACCGCTCGTCTCTCTGCCAAAGATAACACACTTAACGCAGGGAAACCACAGCGTACAAATTTTACTCAAGGCTCGAGGGAATAAAATCCAGCGCAAGGTTTTGCTCTTGGACCTCAGGATCAGCAAGGGCAGAGCAAAAGCTTTAGGGAAAAATAATGTGGATCGACACAATAAAATGGGTTTTTTCCACTCGCTGGAGAAAAAGCGTGAATATTTGCTTGCCACGGTCACACAAGCCATAAGCGAGGCGGGATGCTTCCCTCTCCATACTGCGTGGCAACCCCCTGCTAGTGTCTGGATGCGCAGGATGGTCCACCATCAAAAAGCCTCCCTAGATTTTGGAGAGAAAGGACTAGTAAATCACCTGGTCTTTTTTTCGGTATCTTTGGGTTGAGAGAAACAACCTGGAAGCTCAGTGTATCTTCTGCTTCCCCCCATCTCTTTCGTTTCTGTTAGCAAGGCCGCAACTTCAAGCTTCATCCTACACCTGCCCGAGCGACGGAGGAAGGGCAGCATGGATTACTGGAAGGGGAGTGATGGTGGCACGGATGGACACGTGGAGATGGCCACCACATCTCCAGAGAGGCCCGGAGCACTCCAGTCCTTCTCCTTGTGCTGGGAAACAGCACCTGCCCCTTTCCAGTCTAATGGGAGTGCTACCTCATCCAGTGCGAGGTCTTACTGGTGGGGGGACTCAGCCCTTCCAGAGGAGCCTGACGCAGGGAACAGCCCCAGGAGATGAATCTTAGTCTCATTTTACGGAAAATAACTCCAAGGGTGGAGTTCTGAGGCACCGGAGTGCCGGGGACCCTCAGCAACTCTGCCTCCAGACGTACTGCACTGCTGGGTCGAGGGATTCATTGGGGCCATAAATGTTTATAACCCCCCCCCCCCCCCCCCCCCCCCCCCCCTGCCACTAACATCTGTTGTCCCCCACCGTCACCCACGGTCCCCGAGGCCACGTGCAGCCGGAGTGACTCTGCAGGAAAACGATAATCATCACATAACAACAAAATTTAGTCCGTGGTGAGTCCTCGCTCGCTACACCCAAACCCACCC
>NW_010518791.1:7241-9438 GCF_000687285.1 Phaethon lepturus | reverse complement strand
GTGTGGGACGGGAGGGGTGGGCACCGCGGGGCACCCCCGCTGCCAGCCACGGCCCCGGGGGGCAGCAGGGCAGCCCCAGCTGACCAGCCCCACTTTGGACGATGGGGTTTGTTATCTTTTTTCCCAGCATCCGTTTGATTGGCAATTGCACGAGGTTTGTGTGAGAGCAAGTGTTACCTGTCTCCCCGAATACCAAGAGGATTAAACCTGAAGTTTTGTATGTGCCAGAGCCCTGCCTTACAAAATAAGTAAAGATTGCTGTAATTATTCCACGGAATTGATTTGAATAAGATTGTCTATTATCATCAGATGCAACAAAACTGATAGAAATCTTCTAAATTCATATAGGGAAGGGGATATGTAATTTTGCTCAGGAGTATAATTCGTTCATCACCCATCAGCAGATGAGCTTCCAGAGACACAAGGTGTGGGGCTGTGCCCAGTTAACGCTGCTTTTAGGGCCGCTCTCTCTGTGGCTTTCAGAAGACGTTTCAGCTCGTGCTCCTCCAGCCTGCTCTAATGCCGCGCCTGTTCGTTTGGCCTCCAGCACGCACTTACTACCTGCAGCTTGTAAACTAATATTAAGTGCACGATGAGATTGCTGAGCTAGGGTTTGAGTCATAAAAGCCTTTTGCAGCAATTACTTCACCTTGGGGAAAAAAAGCCCGAAACACCACATATACCCGAAGTGAGCTCCCAGTTGCATTATGCAAGCAGCGTTCTGGGGTGTTAACCCTTCTCTTCCTCTGCGCAAAGGCAGTGCGAGTCAACGGGGAGGATGCGTGCACGCTAAAGATGCCTTTACAGGTAGAGAAACTACTCTTAGAACTGAAAAGAAAGATATTTTAGTCTTTCAATTTTTAGAGCTCTCATTTGTACATATTTACTCTATTTACATAAAATAGTCCACTGGAAAGCCATGTACTGATACATAAACACAAAAACGGAAATTCAAACCCTCTGCTTCCCGCAACACTGGCGGGAATTACCCTGGTATAGGGATGAATAGCATACATATGTATTCATACAAAATACTAATAATGTGTGCAAATTATTTCTTTGGTATAAAAATATATTTATATTTACAAAAAACAACCCCAAATGTATATGAGAATGTCCAATCATATACACCTGGTCTAGTTGAAGATGTCCCTGCTCATGGCAGGAGGGTTGGACTAGATGACCTTTAAAGGTCCCTTCCAACCCAAACTATTCTATGATCTTATTCTTTCCAAAGTCCTTTCCAAAAAGATAGCTAACATAAATTGCAAGAATGTGGAGGACTGAAGGTTTTTGTGTAATAGCTGGAGATTTTTAAAGAGACATCACTCCACAATAGCTTTTGCCTTAGGGCTAGACTAGATGACCTCAGGCTTATTTTCTGTGTTTATTATGTAAAGCTTATGCAATCCAACAGCATAATATCTCATTAATATGAACAGAAATTTAGAAGACCTGGCCTATTCTTGGTCAAGTGCTCAGTTTGCAGAAGAAGGAATTACATACACACACATCCCCCCCTTAAAAAAAAGAAAAAAGCAAGCTCCATTAAAACTTAAGACAACTGGCAAAATTCCATCTCCATATTAATTCATAACTTCAAGCCTATGGAAGTTGAGATACGCAGCCCAGCTTCACCATTGCGTTTTGCTATTATTTTTTATTGCAGTGCCCCAGACAGGGACGAGAGCCCATTAAAAATAAAGTCTTTATTCCGAGAAGTCCACGACCCAGCTAAGAACATGCTTGACAAATAACTCCAGGCAGGCTCGCCTGCAACATCCACATTTTTCAGGTCGATCTGTGTGACTACTAGCAAACAACTTTCCATTACAACATTTAAGAGGTACAAAGCTCCATCTTGCCACGTTCTCACAGTGGGGAATGCTGTGTCTGAACTGATAGCAGGTCTCCCCATTAGGAGTTACCGTGCAACGCGGCTCCCCCTCCCCTGGACGCCATCGTTTAGTGCTGAAAACATTTGCATAAGTGGTTCACATGGCGGTTTCTAGTTTTAACGTGTAAAGCGGCGATACAAGCGAAGGAATTACAGGTTAGCGCGTCCCGCACGAGCAAATAAGTTCCGCGTTGTCCAATGCATCGGCACCCACGCAAAGCTTGCGCCTACTTGTTGTTCTCCAGGTCGCAGAGAGAGGCTCAGCCACCGCCGCGGGACCAACATGCGGGTGAGCTGCCG
>NW_010518791.1:0-7090 GCF_000687285.1 Phaethon lepturus | reverse complement strand
GCGCCGCGGGCTGGGGGAGAGCGGCCGCGAGTAGCAGAGGGGATCCGCTGCACTTCCACCCAACCGGCACAGCAGCTATCCGGGAGCAGCTTCCGACGATCCGCAGGCAGGCTCTTACCCGCGGAAGAGACTCGAGCGCCAGACGCGGAGCTGGTCGTCACCCAGCCACAAACACAGCTGTCCCGGCTGGGACATCTGCCTTGGGGCTAACGTGGCCTCTCTGCCAAGACAGTCGCCAGCCATAATCAGTTATTAAAGTGGTTATTAACACCACAAAGCATGAACAATACTAAGCATCTCTCATTTAATACTGTGCTTCGCGGCAGTGCCTAAATACTTCAACAAAAAAAAAGTTTAACTTGTGAAGATACCTTAATATTGTCATGCAGATCTGTTTCTCTTCACGAGATTCCCATGTCATTTAAAACCAATTGACTAGATGGGAAGAAAAGAGGAATAAACACCCATTCATGCCAGGAACCAGTCTCCCTTGACCTTGTGATTATGACCATGTGTAACCAGGAGAACAATACACGGTTGACCATGAGCTCAGCTTGACCCATTTAGCTATTAACACAACGTTTTCATACCTTTCCCTCTGAAACCATTCTTTAAAGGGGCTTTATGATGGCTATTCATGCAACAGTGAATTGCACTTAATGAAACCATGCATCTCACCCCGGCATCCAGATTTTTGTTACCGACTTCAATCATAAATCTTTACATATTTTTCCTTAGGGTAAAGTGTTCAGGAATAATTTTCTTAGCCAAAATAATGACTTCGAAGATATACATTTTATATAAAACATGGACAAGGAAGAGCTCTTTTCCTGCGACACGTTCGCATTTGTTAACATAATTTTGACAGTCTTATTCCCGAGTGCAACAGCCTGAAGACTTAGATGCTAAGCAGTGCTATAATTAGCATGTAATTTGCTCTAAACTTCCCCTTCTAAAATAATGAGACACACAGATGGAAAAACTGCTGGACTGACAGAAGGGGTAACCGAGAGCTCCTGAGTAACCTTGCTCAGGCTGCTGGCCACAGAGGAGGTGGTCTCCTGCATTCGTGGACCAGGAATTTGGGAAGCCAGCGTGAACTAGCAGGCTCACAGCGGTGCTTTCCACCGCGGGTGCCTGGGGCAGCCCGGGTTAAGCCTCTCGCTCACCTAAGACCAGCGTCCCGGCGCAGACTCTGGTGCCGTTTCAGAACAGACGGCCAGAAAGCTGTAGGCAACGGGGCCGCGTTGCCGCTTCTGCGGTACCTTCAGGACGCAACAGCGCGAAGAGGCACAGGAGCTCGGCAACGGCGACCTCAAACAGGCTCTGAACAAGCCCCATGACAGCCCACAGTAATTAAGCACAGAACGTTGACCTTTTCACCTCGCTATTGTTTTAATTATTTTGTAGGAAAGATGGGCTTCCCCCCACATCCCTCTCCAATCAGCTGTACTGTTCGGGAGGCCTCACTGGAAGGAGAGAGGCAAGTGGAGCTGCTCGTGCATTAATAGCTAATAAAATCTCCCAATGGGCCATTTAAAAACAAAAGGATTCCATAAATATAGCAGCACATTGTATTTGTTTTGTCCTTAATATTTGCACCTCTGTATATTTCACATTAATCATAGTAGTAAACTATGAAGTTTATCAGGTGAAAGCCCAAATATCAGAGGGCATGATGTCTTTTGGGAAGGCTATGCTCTGCTTTCCCCTGCTGAAGTGCACACAGCCTAAAGTAGGTCAGTTCGGTCATTTTGCAAGTACTGTAAAGCCTTTAGACAACTCAGTCTGTTTTAAAAGCACTCACTGTGGTGTATAATGGTCTGTTGTTGAAATCCCCAGGCTTTTGACTCAGACCAGTTGTTTACATCTAAATTACTTTTCTTCATTAAGCTCAAACTTTAATTCCCAATATATTATATTTGTTTTGTTCAAAACAATAAGAAGTTCTTTTTTATTGGCTTTGTTCCTACAATTATTAGATTAAGGGTGTCATTAAAAAATTGTCAAGGCTTTTTGTAGATCTAGTCTGGCAGTTATAAACAGACCAGATTTTCACATCAATTTAGATAGGAAAAAAAATTCATGCGGCATTTGACAGCCCTGTATAAGCCTATTGTATCTTATTAAAATGCTACTTTCACAATGGATGAAGCAGCCCCACAGGACGAGGGCTGCTGAGGCTTGCGACACACTCACTGTGCTCCTCAAATGCTTCAGACACTGGAGGCTAGCCTAGAGGTTTTGGTCTCCGCTCTCCCACCCCCATTTACTAGTTGTGCTGGTTGTGGCTGGGATAGAGTTAATTTTCTTCACAGTAGCTGGTACGGGGCTGTGTTTTGGATTTGTGCTGAAAACAGTGCTGATAATACAGAGCTGGTTTAG
Organism: Phaethon lepturus; assembly: GCF_000687285.1. NCBI lineage: Eukaryota > Metazoa > Chordata > Aves > Phaethontiformes > Phaethontidae > Phaethon > Phaethon lepturus. The sequence continues at coordinate 4,705 of NW_010518791.1, read as the reverse complement.
CTACTGCTGAGCAGCGCTGACGCACAGTCAAGGCCTGTTCTGCTCCTCACCCACCGGCGCACGGGGGGGGTGCACTAGGATTTGGGAGGGGACACAGCCGGGAGCGCCGACCCCAACTGACCAGAGGGACGTCCCAGACCACGCGACGTCACGCTCAGCGTGTCAAGCTGGGGAAGAAGGAGGAAGGAGGGTGTTCGGAGCCATGGCGTTTGTCTTCCCAAGTCGCCGTGACGGAGCCCGGCTCTCCTGGGGACGGCGGAGCCCCCGCCTGCCCATGGGAGTGTGGGTGAATTCCTCGGTTTGCTCTGCTCGCGTGCGCGGCTTTGCCGTACCCGTTAAACTGCCTTTCCCTCAGCCCGCGGGGTTCCGCGCGTCCGCGCTTCCGTTGCCCTGCCCCGTCCCACCGGGGAGTGGGCGAGCGGCTGCCCGGGGCTCGGTGGCCGGCTGGGGTTAAACCATGACACCGGTATATGATGTACAGAAGGAAATTTAAATGGTAAAAACCTTGCTATTTTTCTCTGTTAGAAGCTAGCTTGCTTTTGCTTCTGGTGTGTGTTAAGATGAACACGGGAGCTGTTCGACATAAACTAAGCAAGCCTGCCTTTAAATATGAAGTAAACTTTTGTAAAAGTGATGGTCAACAGCTCACATAAAACAGGAGATGATTCCTACCACACCACATCCTTGTGTGCACTGTTATTTTATCTCTTAGTAGAGAAATACGTGCTAAATATTTCTATTGAAACTCCCAAGTGCCTGAAAATCTTTGGGGCCATGATTTTAATGCACACATACACACAATACGTATATTACTTGCACATAGACGCAGACTTATTTTAAGCCAAGGGCCTACGCTTGATAGTTTGCCACAGGGGTAAGCGGAGAACATTTATAAGGCTTTAAAGAGAAATATTTTAGGTGCTGTGTTAGACCTAACCCACTCGCAACCTCTCACAGGCACGGCCCGTGCCAGAAACCCCAGGGACAAACGCGGACGAGGAGCGGACAACCGCTCTGGTCCTCTACCATCTCCCAGGCACTTACAAACAGCGCAACGTGTGTTTGCCAACAAACCGGAGCTTACGGAGAAACTCATCTACAAGCAACAGGTTTGGCCAACCGTTCTCGTCCCCCCTCCATCGACCCAGCGAGCCGCGGCAGAGACCAGCGCTGCCCGGAACAGGAGGGAACAGCCGGCTCCCAGCCCCGCAGGGCTTCAGCCCCCTTCGGCGGTATCGGGCAAAACAGACCACGCTCGACCGTCCCAGCCCACGGGCTTTTATCCAGCGACCCACGTCGAGCCGAGCAAGGACTCTTTCCCCCAAGCACTCTTTCACCGACTGTGAAAGGCAGATAACACGCAGAATTAACTAATAGCAAATGAATTGTCAAAGTGTCTCCCTCCCATCCCAAACGAGAGCATTTTGGGGAAAGGAATAAGCTAATTAGATATATGTTCAAAACGTTACTGCGAGCTCCTTTAGATGTAGATCGTGTCTCCCAGGTGGAAAACAGATCGCTCGTTTGTTGAGCCAGCTTTCTGAGGAACAAGCTCCTGACACTTTTTTCGTTACTGTTTTTATAGCTGTATTCAGAAGCCTGTGGTTGGTAAGTAGGGCAATTTGCATCGCTGGTTTGGATGGGGTCTGCCGTATCCCTCTGCGATGCAGTTTCAAACGTGTAGAAGAGCGGGACACACGTGCAGCCAAGCAGTCCTGCCCTACCCCGCGCATTTTTAAACCGGCGTTGTGCACCAGTCTCTCATTAGCTGGTAAAGCACAGCCCTTGGAAGCACTTCCTGCACCTTTAGCGTCTTTGTCTTCCATCACCGAGCTGCGTGGCATTTCAAAAAGTCAAGTGGGGGGGATTAGACTCAGCCGAGAAAAATATCTTTGCAGCGGAGAGATTGCAAATACCAGTTTGAATGGGAAGCACACTCACAAAGAAGGGCAGAGCAGAAATCATTCTCTATTTGTTTCGATCGTAGAAGGGAAGAGGACCGTAAGCACCACGTATCAAAACAGAAAAAGATTTATTCGATGGCAATCAGAGATTACAAACACTCTTGCTACAGACAAGCATACTGCCTCAGCAGCAACAACATGTGTTCAATAAATAACTCATTAATGGCTAATATACTTTTCCCTTGCTTTATATCTCTTGGCAGTCGGAAGATTGCTCTCGGCGCCTGGCGGTGGGTCACACCACGGAGCCGGGGCGGTGGGTGACTCGGGCCCTGGGGGCCGCCTCCCCCGGGGAGAGCGGGAGCACCCCACGGGTCCGAGCTCCATCCTCACAGGGAACGACTTCAGAAGAGTCGCCTGAATTTCACTTGTATCAATGAACAGGAAAAAAAAAAAAATCATTTACAGCAGTGAAAGTATAAGCAGAAAAATCGGTTTGTGTCCAGTGTTCTCATTTCAACACACTGGCACTGTCCCATTTTGCACTGCGATCCATCAGTAACTGTGAATAAAAGACTAGAGGATCACTTGTTGCACCCAATACAAATCAATTCTGAATACATCTGCTTGATGTTAGTTATTTATCCTTTATGACATGATCCTATTAATGACTAAATTGAGATTATAACACACGTGTATGTGATTCTTGGACTACATATCACCTAAAATCAAATTGATGTATCTCCCTGAACGCCACCAGGTTAGACCAAGAGAGCAGCAGACCAGCGTTTTGCAATCTTTCCGTCAAAATGAACAATGTTTCAGGCAGCACACACATCCTTCAGACCCTTACGTAATACAATTATATTCTAAAACAGCCTCAATCCTAGCCTTTCTTTTTTAATAAGAGGTGATAGTTTTCATTTTACTTATAGCTCTCATTCACATATATTAGCACAGGTTTCCTTTAAGCAAGGAAAAGGTAGTTTGCACATTATTCATTACTTAGAATCCTACTGAGCCCCCAGACCAGTCACAGAATCACAGAATCATTAAGGTTAGAAAAGACCTTTAAGATCATCAAGTCCAACCATCAACCCAACACCACCGTGGCCACTAAACCATATCCCCAAGTGCCATCCAGCATAAAAAATATATACATTTATATATATATAAAACATATATACACACATAAGCATATACAACACTCACACTCCAGAAGCTTTGAACAAGCTTCATTACTTGATATCCTTCATTTCCACAGTTGCATTTTACTCCAGCACCAAAAAAACCCAGTTTATTACACCTTCAAGCAGCATTAATACCCTGCAGCTCTTTTCCATTTTGGGCTAAGATACCAAAAAACCAGAAAAAAGCTCCGTCCTACCTTCCAGCACTCCTTCCTACCTCCTTGCTCTGGGAGAGGCGCAGCTCCCCTGCCTGCCCCGGGGCTGATGCACAGCACCTGGGGCTGGTGGGGGCTGCACCGGGGCTGGGGTGGGCAGGGTTGGTCCTTGTGCAGCCCCCACCCGGGTGAGCTGGGGCTAAAAGGCAGAGGTGAGAGCAGGGTGTGGGGTCAGGTTGGTTGATTGGGTGGTTGGTTGATTGGGTGGTTAGTGGAAGAGCAATGGCAAGGAGATGCCACCACCTCTCACAGGAGCAAGAGTGTGGTGGTGGCGGCTCTGGGTCAGCAGCTTTGCTGTCAGGAGGAGGAGGAAGAAGAGGAAGATGAAGGGCAAAGGCCTGTCTAGGCAGTGGCAGGGCATGTCTTTGGAGAGGAGGGCAGGAACAAATCAAGTGTGCAGGCGTGTGCAGGGGTTAATTAGCAGCTGTTAGTAATTACCCTCTGTCTGGTTCAGCCCCAGCTGGCAATTAAGCACCACAGAGCCACTCACTCACTCCCCCGCCACGGTGGGACAGGGGAGAGAATTGGGAAAAAAACTTATGGGCTGAGATAAAAGCGGTTTAATAGGGCAGCAAAAGAAGAGGAAACGGCAGTGATCACAACAGTAACGCCCACGAAGGAACGTACAGGAGCAAGTGATGCCCAAGGCAGCAATAGCTCACCACCCGGTGACCGAGAACCCCCCCCCGGCCGACTCCAGTTTATGTACTGGGCATGGTGGTGTCTGGGGGAGCACCCTCGGGCCAGGCGGGGGCCGCCGTCCTTTTTTGGCTCCTGGTGCACCTCCCGGCTGGCAGAGCCTGGGGAGCTGAAAAGCCCTTGGCTGAGCATAGGCACTGCGGCCCCGAGCCCCAGTAAAAACTCCAGCGTGTTATCAGCGTTATTCTCGCACCTCTCCGCAGCACAGCGCTGCGGCAGCTACCGGGAAGCAACACCACCTCCATCCCAGCCGAAACCAGGACACCCTCCAACACGCGTCTCGAGAAAATGACTATTATTTTGGCACTGAGCGTGTAGGGTGCTGCCTTCATGCTTCTGTCTCCTCCTTCCTTCGCTGATGGGAACGTTATTCCGATGTATTTCTGGAACTAATCGAACTGGTCCCATTCTCTCAGCTCGCCTGTGGGGTTTACATAAGCCTCCCATTAACTCAGTTGCTCCCTTAATCCAGCACTGGACTTTCAAGTACTGTTACTCCCAACGCAGCGCTGGCTGCGCGGCGATGGCCCTGCTCGCCAGGCACAGCACTGCGTCGGTAACGCGATGTAAACCCTGGTGCGTGCACCGCCAGTACCCTGATGCGCAATTTGAAAGGCTGCTACTTAAAAGGCTCAGCTTGCTGGAAAAATCGTTCAGGTGGCAGATGAAGAGCAGCGCTTTCCAACAGCAAAGCGCG
>NW_010518790.1:0-231 GCF_000687285.1 Phaethon lepturus | reverse complement strand
ATTTTCCTTTTCCTTGACACAATGAAAAAATTTACTCTTTTTGCAGACATCGTAGCAATTCTTAGGGAATTAAAGCAATTTGATTCCTTATTGTTTTGTTACAAATCCTGGTGAACAAGCACAATTATTTCGCAGAAATTAATGTCACTGCATATTTCCAGTTCTCCATGTGGGCAGAGGGTTGAGCTGTAAATCCCCAACCGTGCTCCCCTCCCCTGCCCAAACGCTGCT
>NW_010518789.1:10052-14040 GCF_000687285.1 Phaethon lepturus | reverse complement strand
ACATGTTTTTCTCTCAAAGCAAGAGGCAGATCACTGTCATTAGGAGACCCCTCTTTAATGAGGCTTCTTTGGTCAGGAAGATTTGCAAAGTTTGAAACTTAAACTGAAGTGAGGCTAATCAGGTAGTTCTTTCTAGCAATTTTGCTTTTTTTGTGGTCTGCATTGTCTCTTGACCTTTTAAGGGTTTTGGTTGAGAACAGAAGTGTTTTGCTGAGCAGGATATTAATGACTCGGGGACAGACAAATACGTGCTTCTTGCAAGTTATCTTTTTATTAAAAAAATTTTACCTTTTTGATCCATTATACACACAAGATCATCTACAGAGATGTTATTATCTAGATCGTAGATATCATCTCATCTCACTGCTTTCTACCCCAACATAGGGAAAGTTATTTGCAACAATACTGTATTACTCCTTTTGAACAAGAACTGTTGTGTGGGTACATTATTTCCCACAGGTTCTCTGCAGAAAGAGGGTGCAATATTAAGTAACTGTGAGTCAATACCACATTGGCTAACCAGAACAGTTCACAATGCTCAAGACTTTACAGATGTAGTCTACATGAAAAATAGAGCCGTACCTCTGGTTCTGATACACCAGAAATGCTGGCTTCCTTCGTCTTATGCACTTGCTGAACAAGGAGGTTACAGTACAGTCTAAGTTCAGACATTTTAGTCTTCAAGGCTTCTGTGTTTTCAGTGAACTCTAAAAGCGAAGCAAAAGAAGAGTTAAATTTATTGTACCCATCTTGCAGTATATGATTTTGGAAAGTTGCTGAAATAGTATTACACAATCTAATTCAATCAATACTTCCTTATTTCAAAACATTTTCCATCAGCTCAAAAAGATGAGCTGGACTGGCCATAAATTATGCTCCTGACAGGTAAACTACCGTTTCATTATTTGCCATCATAGACAGGAACAGTATGTTCCTAGACTTATGACACAGAGAAAAAGCAAGCACACAACATCTGACCTTAATGGGCCTTTTAAATAGCATGAAACCCCTACATACCATATTTTTTGTTTTCACTAAGTAGTTTAAGGTACAACCAACTACACTCTGAATTAAAAGATCAGGGTTCTGGATGCAAAACACTGGAGAGAAAAGACAGATCCTGTCCAACACGAAGGGATTAATTTAATATATAACCTTGAATCACAGAATGGTTGAGGTTGGAAGGGACCTCTGGAGACCAGCTAGGCCTACTCCCTTGTTCAAAGCAGGGTCATCCAGAGCTCAGTGCTCAGGGCCATGTCTAGTCAGGTTTTGAACATGGCCAAGGATGGAGACTCTGCAGCCTCTCTGTGCAACCTTTTTGAATGCTCCCTCATCCTCACAATATAAACATTTTTGCTTCTGTCTCAATGGATTTGCTTGTATTTAAATTGATGCCCATTTCCTCTTGTCCGTTCACTGAGAAGAGTCTGGCTCCATCTCTTTTATGCTCTGCCATCAGATATTCCCTTTCATTTCACTGGCCCTTTGCTGGACTCACTCCAGTATGTCCATATGTTTCTTGTACTGGAGAGTACGGAACTGAGCAGACTAATCCAGATATGACTAACAGTCAATCTGAGATTTTTCAGATGTAATTTTTTGACATTAGAGTCCCAGAATAACAACATAAATTAATTTGTCTGTTTATAAGACTAATATGGTTTAATCCTGCAAATACATCAGTAGTTTTTCACCCTGTGCTACTGTATGTTAGTTTATAGATATAACTTCGTTCTGATTCTAGGCACTGCACATCAGATCCCCACTTTGTGTAGGACGCTACAATAGCTGCTTCTGCTCAGTTCTGACTCCATTTGAACTGGTAGATGCAAAGCCTGGTGAAGATGCACATAAGGCTAAGAGGAGAAGCAATTCCTCACCTCAGGGAAAAAAAGTACCCACACCCCCTGCATTTGCTCAGGATCACTAATATATTAACAATAATTTGCTTTTTTCCTGTCTTCTGCATAGTAATTGTGCTGATGTTACACAAGGTTAAAGCATGAGGTCTCACACTGACTCATGACTAACACCACACTTGTAAGCAAGAGGGGTTTGAGTGAGATTGTTGGTGAAAGCAAAGAGGTAAATGAATTAATTTTCATAGCCTGACCGTGATCATATTTCAGTTTCCAAATATCAGTATGCACATTTAAAATCAATTGCAAACCTTTATTTTAATTGCCAAGGGATTCTTGAAGTGCACAAGACAACCTAGTTAGAACATGGAAGGAAAGGGTCTGAGGAACTCCAAAGCTCAGGAGACACTTGTATGAGAGGCTGGGTCATCATAGCAAGACAGTTGCACAAGGTGGGGGTCTTACCTTCATGCACAGTCTGTACCGCAGTGACCCACACCCAGGAGCTACTCACTCCTTGTACTTACAGAACCCATCAGCACATGGTCTTCAAATGTTTTATACATTTCCTTATATTTTAAGGAAAAGCCAAAGTTTTCAAATCCCTGCACTGAGAGTTAACATCTGAGATTTCTAGCTAGAGTTCCCACATGGCTTGGCTTTTAGCACCACCAGAGACCTGAAGTACAGGTTGCACACAGAGTTCAGGAATGGATTTTGTCATCTTTGTGTGTACATCTACCAGGGCAAGGATAAGGAAATAAAAAGCAAATATTATGTGCCAGCAAAAGGGTGTTCTTGCCTTTTTCCTTCTGTGTCCTGCTGTCAGTTAGACAGGCTTTGGCAGTTCCTAGCGCAACCAGCCACTTTTGCCTTTCAACTGCGTTTCTTGCCTTCAGATAGAAGTATTGCTCCCCTGGGATGATCAGGTCCATTCGTGTGTTATCTGCAGGATGAACTGGAAGCAACATAGATTTCAGATCACTCCTCAGCTCCTCCCAGCCCAACTGAATATCCCAACAGATATGTTAGGTGGCAGGTCAAACAGTAACAAAAGAGGAGGAATCTACAGCCTCAAACTTCCCCGGTTGCCATTTCATTACTTCTGAGTTAGGGAATAGACAGGACACACATATGTACAGCTGTGGGACAAAAAGCTATGAAAGGCAGTTTTCTGATCAATACAATATCATGTGGGAGTCTTCATGGAAAGGACATCCTCTTATGGCAAGCCACTCTTTCAGGTTTTAGTCCATAACTGAACCTCAAAGATGCGGCAAATAATCCCATATGAGTGAGCAGACCTAGCACTGAAGTTCATATTCATATTTCTAGCTTCAGCCTTGTGCTTATCAAGAGTCACTTGCAGCTGTGTGATGTTCCACCACGGCTCATGAAAAACAGTGACCCACCTGCATGTAGAATACCCATTATATTAGAGGCTTGCAGCTCTCTTACCATTTTCAAAATATTATAGAATAAAAACTGGCATATAGATCAAGTTACTGAGTTATTACAAATACATGCCAAAGAAATCAAGCCACCAAATAGCTCTTGTGAGCTGAAATTTCATCTTGAATGCAACATTATTAGACAAACTTCGTGCAGCTGCGTGTTACTGTATCTTAGTTACCTTGAATTTCACACACGGCCATTTGGATGCTTCCCTTACAACCCTTCCAGGCATCTTCCTGAGAGTCATAATAGGACAGGATGCCACCACAGAGAAGAAACCATCGAGGCTGCCAGCCTGAAAAACAAAACTGCATTTTTCAGTTACTTCTCTCCCTGTAATTCCACCACCTCTCTCATTTGGGACTCACTGCAAATAAGGTCCCGAAGACTCTCAGTTCCCCCTGGAAAATTAAATCTTTTGAAGTAATAATATTTGTGGACAGACCTGGATGTTGTACACCAAATCCCCTGCTTGCAGACAGCTACATGTCCTTTCTGCAGGCAGCTGGACCATGGCAGTATATTCCTGAGATGCCATATGTAATTTTCAGTAGTTTTGCTAACACGGCGTCACTGACTCACTCTTTCTCCCAAAACCACCTTTTCAGTTCACCACCCTACAATTCCTTCCACCACTCTTCAACCCACCTCTTCACTCTTTACAAAAGACA
>NW_010518789.1:5595-10021 GCF_000687285.1 Phaethon lepturus | reverse complement strand
GCCTTACATGCCTTCCTCCCTTGCAGGGAGGCTTAGCCAAATTGTCTTGAAAAGCAATGGGCAAGAAACTCCTAAAAGTCAAGGGAAGAGGGGGACAGAGGCAGATGTCTTGATTTCTGAACACCATCTTTCAATGAAGCAGTTCTCAATAGCTCTTGAAACTCCCGTGCTGCCTACATAAAAAGTATTGAATTAATGACTTGCACTTCTGGATACCTTCCCAGAGAATAACCAAAACACCAGGCTAGACCAAAACCAGTAGTTCTGGGTATACTTCTGCCCACCCTGCTGCTGCCCGACTTCAGAAATAAATTACCCCTTTTGGAAGTACTACAGCACTATGAAAAGATACAAACAAACAGGACGTGACGGCCGTCATTTATGTCTAATTAAAAACTACAAGCTCATTAACTTAAGAAGAAATGAGGCAGCAATGTCACTGGAGGAAAGCAGCTTTCATTACTGAGCTGCAACAAGCTTCCCCGGCCAGGACCGAAGGAGCGAGATACCAAAGCCCCCACACTGTGCCAGCAAACCACCTCTGGGCAAAACACTTTGACAAGACCACGAGGGCCACGCGGCTCCTACGCACTCTTGTGGAGGGGCTTCACTTCTGCTGCGCCCTGCACCGGGGCTCTGCCGCCCAGCACGGCGCTGCAGGACCCAGGCTGGGCGTGGACGGTACCACGTTGGGGGAATGGCTGCTCCTTACCAGCTAGGGACCCATTCCTTAGGCTACTGCTGAAGCCAAGCCCAACTCTGTTTAAAGTTAGAAAGCCCTAATGCCATAGGCTAATAGTAGGAGGATGGTATGGTTTGTGGGTTTTTTTGGTTGGGTTTTTTGTTTTTGGTTTGTTTTTTTTGTTTGTTTTTTTTTTTGTTTTTAAACAAGCAATACCACAGCATCCAGGCCAATATGGTCTATAGATTGCTGCACATTGGGGGTAGATGGAAAACAAATTAAACACAAATCCTTTTTAACACTCTTCAAGAGTTCTTCCATTATTTTCTAGAAGAATATAAAAGCATTATAAATGCCAAAGTTTTCTCAATACTTCCTTATTTTATATAAAGGGAAAAAAATCACAAGAATGAGAATAAAAAAAAAAGAAAACAGCAAGACTGATTTTTATTTGTCTGGCCACCAAAATAAAGAAACTATCCTAAAAGTCACTATTGATACAGAAAAACTCACAAAAAAAGGAGATGATTGTTCAGCAGAGAGCAGCAGTTAATTGCTTCAGACACTCAATGGCACAGAACCAATCCTTTAAATAATGCACAGCACCACAGTCAATACAAGCCTCTAATTCAATCTGGAGATCCTGCTGCTACACGTGAATCATTTCAGCCACGGTCCTACAGCTTACAATTGCAGTTGATGCTCAGCCAAATTGCATCCCATCAATCAAAGACTGTGCAATCAATTAGCCAACATACAAAGCACTCTGCCTCCATCACTTTGGAGGCTGGTTAAAAATATGTTATGAGTCAATATATTTTATTGAGGTTTTTGTTTGGTTGGGTTTTTCAGTTCTGGGTCTTTATTTCGATGGGGAAGCAGCAGTCATCTGTCTTCCTTTGCAGAACGTAACTCTTCTTTATTAGATATGTATAAAAAAAGTCTGTGATAGGCAATTGTTAACTAGGAGAGTATATATTTTCAGAAGAGAATTGTTACAGTAATAAAAATACATTTTTGTAAAAGGAAACCAATTTAAAAAAAAAAAAATCACAGCAAGGTTCTGTCAGAAGATGCACTAACCACCTGGTACTCACTGACACTGAGTCAGCAGCCATGGGAAGGTTATCCTAAACAACCAGCTAAAAATAGCAGGTGGCTGACAAATCATGGGCAGTGCAACAGGGATACAATCTTCAATTACAGGAGCTTCACATTTGCAGACAAGCAAAGAGTGGAGGGGAAAAAAAACCAAACCACAACAATAAACAAAGCAGCAAAATGACAGACGCTTCCATGAACACAAGTCTTGGATTTATTCAGTTTTATTCTCTCCCCATAAACTGTCCTAGGAATATTGCAATTTTTGGAACTGAGCATTCAGACTTCACCTGATATAGAAAGTTAAAGCTAAACCATTTGAGGTCTTACTGCTGCAAGCAGTAACACAACTTTGAAGAAGATACTAAGCCCTTCTATACTGGTGGTGTACAGGCAGGACAAAATACAGCTCATACTTCCACAGCTCATTTGAGAAGCCCAGAGCTATTACCAGTAGAAATTGACCTTGCTGGGGAAAGACACATACAAAAAAAAGACAATAAAATGCAAAGCACAAGAAAAAGGAGTAGTAGCTTAAGGTCTCAGCCGTAGAAGAAAATGAAGAGATTCCAGACAACTTCACAGACACTGACTGGTTAAGGTCCTAACATGTATTGCAAAACTTAAAGTTAGTACCTGCAGTACCTGGAAGATCAGACATTGTTGACTACAGAAACAGACATTTAGGCAGTCTGCGCCTGCTAGGTATTCAGTATTTCTCCAGAAGTTTCCACAGCCTGAAAGATCTGCCTACTTCCACCGTTACACTTCAGGAAGTCTAGATGCAGCTATCACCGAGCAAACTTGACATTTCTTGATAACACAATTGAAATTTGGACATAATTCAAACTTTAATGTTACACAACTCAGACTCCAGACAGTATTCGTTCCAAAATGCCAAGCCTGAAGAAAAAAAAACATCTGAAGACATGTAGATCATGTCAGACATCCACAAAGCCAAACCATCTGGGAGAATTATACACTCAAGAAATCAAACTGATGACCCGGAAAACAAGCTGCAATTAAGAGATGCTAATTCCAGTTGCACTTCTAAAAGGCACAAAGGCCAGACCCCCAGGTTTTTATTATTGCTTGCTTTCCAGTAGAATTATGTAATACTTCGTATTAATTTCTTGAGCTTCAACATAAGTCTTTATAAAAACTTATGCAATAGATCATCCTTGGACTTCTTTGACTTTAATTCAGATTTTAAGCACAGACAGGAGATAATTTTGAAATTTCCACGTTACGGCAACATCTGGCTAACAGGAATGAAAGCCTCCATCACATCCCTGCTGTTAATATCACGGGCAAGACCCAAGCCGCAGGTGGCAGAGCAGAGGCAGATCCCTGCTCTTCTGTGCAGGGTCGCGAGACAGTCCCAGAGCGGCTGCTCTGACAGTCAGAGACATCTCACCGCAAGAACAAGCAATATCCATCTTTTTCACCCCACCCTGAGCAAAGTAAGCTCTGCCATGTGTTCAATGTACCATCACCAGCCACTTTATCTCCCAGCACCCAAGGGCAGAAGAACAACAGCTTCTGCCCAGCTCTGTATCAACGACTGATACCTGGAGAAGAGCTGCTGAAAATTGGGCTCAAACAGGACCAAGACAGTGCTGGTGTCTTGCAAAAAGCAAGAGAAAATCCAGTAGATGTCTTTCCCCAGTTGCCAGTGCTGATGTAGGTCTATGAATGCCATCAGGTTCACACCTTCGCTAAAACCCAGCCTGCTCCCGGTTCTTCACGAAGCAGCTGTTGGCCAGAACACAGCACCTTCTCCTCGCGCAACTGCGGCCACAGAACACCTGACTTCCAGTTATGAGCCATGTCGTATTTTCCAGTTAGAGCGTGCATCCAACAGCCAAAACGCAGGACCGAGCCAAGAGATCCTATTTCCAGCTTAGAAAGAAGACTGCTGAGCTGCCATGGGCCGTGCCGAAAAAAACCCTGACTTCCGCACCGAGCTCCCTGGGTCTCCTCACCTACTCAACACAAGCGTTTCACACTGGCCCCGAAGGATCCCTGCTGGTCTTAATGCACTAATGCCCAACGGAGGAGGATTTCCCTGGGGAATTAAGGCTATGGAAATCTCCGTGTCACAAGCGGACAGAACACTCATTTTCAAGATCCCAGAGCGCTTGCAATCTCAACTATTGGGCACCCACACTAAATCTTACAAGCCAGTTCTTAACAACTGATCGCGTGACCGAGTTCAGCTCACGCGGCCGCGTGTTTCATGCTGCCCGTCACCACCAGGATTCCAGGCAGGAAAAGCATTTAGCAAAAGAGTACCTGACAGAGACCAAACCTGAAACTTCCCCCCTTTTTTCTCATACAACGAACAGAAGTAATACTGTTAAAGGGTTACCTTGACATAAACTGCTGCCTGCTTTTTCCATACAGCCTCCTAAGGCTACCCAGTATTTTGGGAAGGGCAATCCCAGGCACTAGAACACATTCTTCAGCCTTAATTCTGTAGTGAAACAATTGACAGGATAAAAATCCCACCGGTATCCATGAGGGACAGCAGAAGGGCAGACAAGAGTGTGTGACAATTCATGCCTCTGCTCTGAGCTATTATCCTCTCACCTAGACAGCAGCTTCTAGTAATGCCCGTATTGCAATCTTACTCTGATTATG
>NW_010518789.1:349-5564 GCF_000687285.1 Phaethon lepturus | reverse complement strand
GGAATCAATACCAAAAACCCCTAAAGGTAATGAAGTTAGCAGATTTATCACTTCCAACAATGGTATCACTTTTTAAAGCGCTGGTTTGAGGGACACCAGAGGTGCAAGTGAAGCAAGCAGCAGCTGGAACTGGCTTTAACACAGCAACTTGCTCCCAACGATTTTTCTCGCAGGGGTCCCACAAAATCCACCCTCATTTCAATCACAACTGTTAGGGCAGTGCTAGCAGCATTGAAGAAGCATCCTGCCATCACAGGGCAACGGGGTTTGTTTGCAGATGCAATTTTATGCCAGTGACCAGCCAAGGCACAGAGAGCACAATGTACCAGCTAGTCAGGCACTTTTGAAGGGGGGGACAGCGAAAGGATGAAGGGCAGAGAGTGGATCATGGTGAGCGATGGAAGCAAAAGTTCAGTAATTCCAGCCACAGCTCAGACACACTAATTCAAGCCATTCAAAGCTCCCGGGAGTTTCCCTCCTCTGTTTATACTTCCCAGCCCCAGCAAACCAGCAGCTCCTCTTTCTGACCCCTGGGGTGGTTATCAGGCCAGTCTGAGCTGACGCAATGAATTTATGTAAACGCATATCGATACCACATGGTGGTATCTATTCGTCATCATTCTGCCACACCTTTCGCTTCTGTCCTACCTAGCCATTCCCCGTGATCACTTATTTATTTCAGCGCAGGAGGAGTGAATGCAGAGGCACCGGTACTGCCGCATACCTGGCAGGGAACGCTGCACCATGTAGGCTCTGCAGCATTGCTCTGACACCTACAGAGGAGAGAGGGGACACAGATTTCCATTCCTGAAGTCTCATCAAACTTTGCTGCTGTGAGCGCATTACTCAATCCCAAAAAGGTATGACAAAAGCAAGATCGTCACGTGAAGAAAAACAGGGAGGAAGAGAGACGTGAGAAAGAAGGTCAAACCACACAAACATAATTATGCAAAATCCAAAGAGTTCAACAAACTAACTAGTCCCTGAAGCATCCTGAGTGAAAAGTGTGGCCAGAACTGGGTGAGACTCAGTCATCCATCTAAACCAACACCTGATCTCTAAGAGCAGCTACAGTCAGTTATGCTGGGCAGACCACTGCCCTGAAGGCAACAGAAACCCCAGCTGTCTAGGTCCACCTCCACAAAAGCCAGACTTCTAATTTTATACAGTCGGAACTTGGACTATACCCAGAGGCTAAAAAGAAGGGGGAAAATGATAAACAAAAGCTTTTTAGAACTAAATGTTTATTTAACAGTGAAGTTTTCCATTAATTCCTCCATCTCTGGAAACAGAGGATGTTATTTCCAGAGTTGATATCAGCTGGACATGTATGTGTCCCCCATCCTAAAAGGTCAGATTTCTTAAACTCCCAGAACAAAGACTCACTTTAAGCAGTATTGCATGCACCCGGATTCAAGCTATAAAAACTAATGTTCTTTCACATTTTCTTGAGCTCTCCCCCCAAGTTTGTTAACGAATTCCAAATCATTAGAGACAAGAGTAACTTAAAGTTTTACGTGAAAGCTGAAATTTACTGCTTGGTGCTGGCTCTTGGCGCTGCAGGATAAATTGAAAAGAATTCAGAGTGTAACAATAAAATGAGAGCGGATGATTACAGACAGAAAGGTGGGGAGAGTGAACTACGGTATGTGGTATGATGCAACGTCACTAGTGATGGCGTGAATGTGAGAGTGTCATGCCTTGAGGAAGATGAATTAGTTAGGGTTAGAGTTACTCAGTACAATCAAGGAAGTGGATATTTAAATACCAGGAAAAGCTTAGCTTTCTGAAGAAAAGCAATCAAAGGCGTTTCACGGAGCATACAGAGAATACCAGGAAAGTCAGTGGAGGCCGTCAGCTTTTTCTTTCTAATGACGAAGCTGCCTTTGATTCCCAAGCCAAGAGCGGATACATACCACCTTTTCCAGAGTCAGCAGCAATCCTGCCTGTGGCCAGTGATCCCAGGTAAGGCGTGCCTTACGCTGAAGATCGGAACCGAATTGAACTTCAGCAGAAAAATCAACTGCAAGTGCCGTGCTTTTACACACACCAGCGAAGGAAGGTATTCCCCAACTCCTCGCTGTCTTTCCCTGTGGGTAAGCGATAGTTTACTCATTCTGTAAGTCTGGTGAGAAATCAAAATCACAGATTATTTTTACAAGGTAATCTCCAAGGACTAAAGAAATTTCTTTTATTAATCAGAAGGTATGCTTAACAAAGTGCATGAATTGCAGCTGGAGTTCAGCCGCAGAGTCCTGCGGGAGACAGCTTCCAAACGGCAAAGAGCAGCCTCCACGCGCAGCTCACCTCCGCTCTCTCCTCTCCCTCCCGGGCAAGCGGCATCCCTGCATTTGACATCAGCCCTGCTACGACGCTGCAGCCAGCTGTGATGCTGTCCACACCAGAACGCTTCACGCTCAGCCAGGACCACAGGCGGCAGCAGCAGCGTAACAGACAGAGGAGCTATAGGGAAGGTTTAGGGTGACACTTTTGTCACCCCAACTGCTGCCTGCAATAAGTAGTACCAACATAAGAGTTATACTCCCTTTATCCTTGCTATAAGCCCGTCCCTAGCCTCCACAACCTTTAACATGCAATGCTAACAGTAGATGGAGAGTTTTGGCAAAGGATGAAATCTAAATTTAAGATCAAGTTACACGCTTTGTGAACGTAGGCTCAGCTGAGGCCGGCTTACATGTCTGCATGATTTAAGTCGCCAAGCTCTGGGTTTTGAGGATTAATGACTTGAAGTTTGCAGCAGCGTCATATATTTGCCCAAGTGAAAAAGCGTTATCACACTTCATATGTCAGTGATAATTCTGCTTGCAAAGTGCCCTGCTCCCTTAAGGTTTTAACCAACTTAGTGGGGGAAGTATAGACAAGAGCAATGTCAGGATACGCTTTTTGCAAACACAAGATCCCAAGTGGATTTTCATAGGCTAGACCTGAGTGCATACCTATCCGATCCAAAGCTGGCACACTTCATTTGAACTTAAACAAAAATATCAGATTGAGAAATCACTATCTGGTGGCCACTGCATTAGGGGAGAGAAAAACTCTTAAAATCTCAGTTCTCTGAACTCAGAGATTTCAGAGGCAGCGCTGGAACCACAGCATACAGAAACCACAATGTGAGTGCAGGATCACCAGAACACCAGAGGAAAAACCCTATCTCCAAGCAGAAGCCAAGTAACACTGATTCAATTTATCCCAATCTGTATAAAGCAAACAAGTGCATTTATTATAAAACAAGATAACTTGTTTGAGCAGTAAGGCAAGCTAATCTGTCTTCCAGTTGCTGGCAATCATGCTGTGCTTTCTTTGCCCTTTGCCCACGGAAATCCGAGCTTGTTTCCTACTTCTGAAATGTTCTTGCTGTCAGTAACTATGCAATTTGCAATAGAGATCTATCTCCCTGCCCAAGACCCAGGCTGATGTGCACTTGACCTCACACGATGGCGATGGCAGAAGACGTTGTAAATGCAAAACTCCCAGAAGAGACTCAATTACCAACAAACTCCACCAACTCGTCTTTCACAGCAAGAAGGGAAAGCAGATCTCCTTTTCTATAGTTTTAAGCTTATTCTTTGGTGAATGTCGTATCTCTGTGTGAAACAAAGGTGTGTTCCTTATTATGAGGAGGAAAGGGTGTAAGATACCTACTGTGTATGTTTACATCAGCACTGTGTTACTAACACAGGCGTACACCGATACACAAAAGATGACACACGTTTTCCCGACTTTTTGCGTATATCATTTACACCATGCAGCACCAGAGTAGTTAACCTGGAGCAAGAGGAAAAGCAGAATACTGATAGAAATACTGTTCTGGATGACCTGTTGAACCCTCTTGCTTCCCATAATCCCCAAAAGGAGGCTCCCCTGCCTCTCACTCCCCGGCTCTCTGCTACTGGTATGATAAATGCCACATTCCAGCACAATAGTTTTTTGGCATCATTGCATAATTTTATAACTTAATGGCTTCAGGGCAGGAAGTCTTCATTCTACGCCAAAAGAAAGCACATGCAAGCCTAATTAGCTTGCAGAACAGCAAATGTACAGTTCTCAAACACACACCAGACAGGCTTTTCTACAACCTAAGAAAAGGCATGGAGTGACCTTGACCGCCACTTACTAGCAGAGTCAAGTTTCATCAACGAAACCAGAAAGATGCTTCAACCCTCCATCACGGTTTGAGAACAAAAACTCATCTAGTTTTCAGATGGCACAATTCAAAAAGAAAAGAGGTTTCTTCAGTCTGTATTCGCTTAGATTGAGGTCTGCAAAGTGTCACCCCTCTTCATAAAGATCAAGGGTCATCTGGTTGAAAGTGTGTCTCAAAGTGGCTAGAAAAAAAATATTAATTTTGATGGAACTGGAATATTTCTGGTTCTTAGTCTTCATCCTACCATCAAAACAGAAGATAAGTCCAGCTGATCCTACAACATCCACGCTCAGGCACAAATGCTACAATGCCGAACACCAGTCAGTCATGTACACATGCACTGGTTCCCACAGACACTCGCTCCCCAAATTTCACGGCATGAAAGCAAGCACAAGGGTTCCAAATACACCCCACCATCCAAGCAATGCAAAGAGAAACAAACACATAAAACTTCAGATCGACTGAACCATGGACATTTTTATTATGGGGAAAGGACTAATAACACTGCCTGAGCTCTGCAATCCAAATGGAAAAGCCAAGCACGGCTCCTATTACTGCCGCACACTCCATAATTCAAGAGCATTCACAAATAATTAAAAAAAATAATCCATGCCTATTCACTGAGACCTGACAATTTTTGATTCCCCTTTCAGAACACGTATTGCCTAAAGGGGAAAAGCCGCAGCCATCTTCCAGCACACCAATAAATCCAGCCTCAGCCACCGTTCCCCCGCCATCCCCCTGCCACATGAAATCCATCACTTGCTTACCCTTCAGCTTTTTCTTTGTTTAATTTTGTTTTCCTACAATGCCCGAGTAACCAGAGAGGTGCAGCTGTTCCAGCCTCTCTGAAAAAAATTCAAGCCGGACGGCAGCCCCCCTGCCCACACTCCCCAGCAAAACTTGCACCTGGCAATGTCAAGGTCGTGGTTATTTTGCTCTGACCATCAAGTTTCCAAACTGTTTCAACAAACCACAGAGACGTTTGCACCAGGCAAGACGCCATCCACGCACCCCGAATTACAAGCCACCCCTGACCCCAAGGTGTCG
>NW_010518789.1:0-295 GCF_000687285.1 Phaethon lepturus | reverse complement strand
CGGCGGCGCTTCCGAGCCCCCCCCCTTTAACCTCCGCTGAGCAAACCCTGGCCGCGCACGGCTGCTTCCAGTCTGCTACGAAAGTCAAGCCTCCCATGCCACAGGAACACCCAAAAAAATTAAAATCTGGGCCTAGCGCTAGCAGGACATCCCCCCGATTTTTTTTTCTTTTCTTTTTTTTTTGCATATATTTTCGTCCAAAACCCCCAAGAGTGATTTAATGCCGACACCTTTTCCTCACAGATCTGGGATTTCCCAGACTCCCCGATGCAACTCAATAAAAGCAATGAAAGTT
>NW_010518788.1:18831-22880 GCF_000687285.1 Phaethon lepturus | reverse complement strand
CCTGCGCGAGGCGGGCAGAGCTGGGCGCCGCGTCCGGCAGCCTTTCCCAGGGCGCCGGGGCTGCCCAACGCGGTGGGAGAGCTCCCGCCCGGGTGAGGCACCAAGGAGGAATGTTTGCAGCGGCCTCCTTCCCCTACAGTAAACATGAACGGATGACCCCGGAGCGACATGCTAGGGTTGAAATAGTCTGTCTGTGCACTGGAGAGCCGTGGGAATGCAGCAGCGGTTGCGTCACGCCGGGGAGACAGCGTGGCCTCGGGGACCGCGGGCGCAGCCGTGGCCTCTGCGAGTCAGGGCTGGGGGGGTCTCTGGTCCGGCCATGCCCTGGGCAGCAAACGCGTGCAAGCCGCCAGACCTTGGAGGAAAGAGGAAAAGACAATGTGATTATTTATTACCAGCTGCTGGCTAGGGGGCCTTGAATTGACAATTGCTAAGCTTGTGAGAGGATGCTGAGATGTGTTAGCTAAGTTGTATCAAAATATCCTTCAACATATACGGCAGAATTGGGCAGGATACATAAGGGAACAACTTTTGCACAGCAGTATGGCTGTCTTATTTCCATCTAAGATGAGCTTCTGGAAAGAAATGGGAAAAATCCCTGCAGGGAAATAGCTCAAAGCCTTGCAAAAGTTTGCTAGGATGGAGCAAAATGGGAAACGCCTGTTCTTTGAGCTAACGGGCAGGTCCAGAAAGCGACAAATCTGGGCTCGTTCTGTTACACTTTAATATTGTTTTGTGGGTGTTAAAAGGGCTGTTCCAGGAGTGCGAAGGTCTCTGAGCGGTTTTTTACCCTTTGCACCCAAAGCGGATGGACGTAGCTGTGCTCTGAAGGAGGCAGGCGCCCGCAGCAGGGTTGCATGCAGGGGGTGACATGTTGGTGGCACGACCACACCACGGACCAAGGGAAGCCAAGCCACGCTGACCGGCACAGGCTGATTTCCCTCCCAGTTAGGTCCAGAAATAAGAAGTGAGGGCTAAACTGCACATGTGGGAGGGAGCCCGCGGCTTGCCACCCTGTGAACAGAGATTGACACCTCCAAAAAGAAAAGGCCTGGCCGTTATCACTTGTAACTCCCATTTCAAACAGCTTAACTCAGTTATATTACTTTGCCCTCCTACAGACAGAGAAAATTCATCGTATTAATATTATGGGCCCCACACTATTACGTATTAAGCACTAAGTATCTGCAGACACTGACTCTGCATAGGGCACATCTGTCCCAAAAGAGCACGGGTGATCCCACGGTTCTTATTAAGTCAGACGTGGAATGGTGACTTGTTGCTTAGTTTCAGACTGATGCATGTTTTCATAAAATTAGTTCACTGAAGCAGGGACGGAGGCCGTAACAATATCATGCATGCCGGCAATTTTCCACTCCTGTTTTTCAAAGCTAGGTACATTTTTTTTTTTTGCTCTAGACAGCCTGAATGTGCTGTTCCTTATCTAATCTTGTATTGATGTTAGACAAGGTATGCAGCATTTGTCACTTCTAAATACCAACATTCAGGACCAGCAAGCTGCTCTGGATAAGCTGTTAATATTTTTGCATTTCACACTGCACAAGGCTTTTTCTTTGCAGATCTTAAAGCACTCAGTTAGTTCATTACTCTTCCAGTTTATAAAACGGTAATAAGTAGTGTCTATAGAGACAAGCCAGTCTTTGACACATACATGAAACCACATCGAGTCAAAGGAAACGACGGCAATATCATACATATAACAATAGCAGAGAACCAGACAGTCCCAAAAATAAACCTAATTCCCCACGCTGCATTAAGCGTTGCCTGATAATGTTCAGCTCGAAACAGGCAGGACACCCTGCAGTTCCTGAGATGTAGGCTATTTTGGTCTTAACAAATATTAATTAAGCCTCTGAGGATGGATATTTGTTGTATCTTTTGCTCTTGACACAACAAAAATAATCTGAAGAAGCTACAAGAGCAGACAAATAACTGTGTTTACTAAACACGTGCAAATACCCTGGTCCAGCTGGATATAGAGAGGTGTTTTGCCCTCCTTTCCTGCAAATGCTGTGCCCATGGCTCAGCTTCACCCCGCATAATGCTGTCCCAGTGATGGAAACAGCTGAATTTCCAACAGAAACTGGGTTTTGCTCCTTAACTTTTAACATTGGGATGAGAAAAACCAACCTCCTCTGTGGAAACCCCAAACCACTCATGCTTTGGGCAACACAGCTTCAGCAGCCAAAGTCCTTCCAACTCGAGAGCCTGAATTTGGGTTCACAAATCCGTATTTAAGCAGCTGAAGAAGAATCCTCCAGAGTCCGTAACTCCTGGGGGGATGGACATGTGCTGTGGTTAATGCTGTGGTGGTTGTTATCATCACCAACTCCCAAACAGGGTGTTGGGTACTTTACAGCTAGTCAGAAGGAAGAGTCTCTTCTCTGAGGACAGCGAAATCTGCCTCTGTAATTAATTGTAGGAGCTGTGGGTGTGGAAGATAGCAGGCAGACATATGTACGTACTCATCTCTGCACCGCAGTAGGTCAGGAAGTGGGGTTTTTCACTGCTGAAAACATGAGCTTTTTTTCAGGGGAGAAAACAAATCAGTCTCAGAGCTACCCCAAAACGCGGCAACGGGAGGAGAGAGGGGGGATGCGCCCGGTCCCCAGGCTCTGAATTTCCCAGGATGGCCACCGACTTTTTGGAAGAAAAGTGGGGCCTGGCCCCAGTATGGTTTGGTTTTCAGCGACAAGTCGTATGATTCGTGGGGTGAAAGGCACATTTCATGCACGGAAGCCTTCACCGCCCGTATTGGCATGGAAGAAAACCAATTTTCCGTTGAACCCCCTCTCCGAGGCAGTTTCTAGCTGAGAGCAGGGTTATACGCAGACATCTCTTGGGCCGTATAAACTGCGTGGCTCAGACTTTTCCAACCTGCGGGCCTGGCTCTGGGCACACACATCTGCGTTTGGGCAGCTAAACTAGTACCTGACTTTCGGAGGAACTAAAGAGCCGCGAATCCCACTGGTGCTGGACCCGTTCGGGCAGGCTGGCACCAACCCTCGTGGCGTTTGTGTGTGCCTGGGTGGAAACGGGCAGGATTCAGTGGGTTTGTCTGTACGGGCTGTGCCACCAGATTTTCTAGCTGATTCTAAGAGGAAAAAAAAAAAAGGCAGGAGGGGGCAGGGAAGGTGGAATTAATAAAAGAATGGGATTAAAAAAAGAAGGGAGAAGAAAGTTTTATGAAAAAGAGAAAAAGGATAAGTAGCTTCACAAAGTGACACTTAATTCAAAGCTTTTACTTTGGCTTTTCCACCTCGGAAGCATGAAAGCAGCTAAATTAGCAAAACAGAAGTAAACTGTTGACTGCTTCATTGCAGGATTAAGTGTGATAAATGGAGGTTTTGTTCAGCCTCTGTCCAGATGTTGTGTCTACGCTGGGTGTTTTTTTTTCTTTTTTTTTCTTCTTCTTCTTCTTCTTTTTTTTTACATTCTTGGCCTAAGGCCCATATATATTTTGGATACTGCAGGGAGTATATAATATCATTGGAAAATGATGTGGTCTGGTAACCTTTTAAATAACATTTCCTCCCTCCTCTCTTTTCTAATAGTTTGTTTTTCTTTCCATGTTTTCCTTTTATTGGGGGGAAATTTTTTTTTTAAATTAATGAGGCCAAAGTTTTAAAACAAACAAAACAAACAACCCCCCCAAACAAACCAAAGCAAAAAAACACACTATTTCCCTCCCCATTTAGCAGGGGGAAAAAAGAGTTAAGGGACTTGTAAGGGCGCAGGCTAAGGATGTGTTTGGGACTTTTTTTTTTTCCTGTCTAGAAAACCTTCCTGATTATTTTTTAACATTCCCAGCGCACTTGGCCCAGAAGCCAGGCTGGGTTTGGGACAGCAATTTCAGTTCCTCATTCTGCTTGCACTGTCAGAGCCCCCCGACCCCAAAAGCATTTTTTTTTTGCCTTGCATTTCATGAGTCGGAAGTACCTGTCGCTCCTGGAAGTGCTGGATGGAGGAGGCTGATGACCGGCCTTTCCTGAGTCCCGAACACCGGCATCCCGCCGGAATCCAGGCCT
>NW_010518788.1:4905-18800 GCF_000687285.1 Phaethon lepturus | reverse complement strand
TTTGAAGCAAAACTAGCCGGGGGAAGGTGGTGAGGGCAGTGCCCGCAGAGCTGTGTGGCCATGGGGCAGCCGTCCCGGTGGCACCGCTGAAGGGGACGAGGTTGCCAACCCTCTCCCCACAGCCACACAGCATTCCCTGGGATTTTAGCATCCTCAAAAAACCCAGCAAAGCTGTATTATAGCATCTCCACCATGTTGTGTGTTTTGCAAATGGCCGGGTCCTGCCAGGAGCCGCTTTAACCCACCACCGTGGCTTCTCCAGTGGGGATGGCACTGCAGCTCCACGCTCCCCTCTCGCCTCTGGTGCTCCCCGGCGGGCTCCCAGTTTTTTTTCTAAAGTCCACCTTAAAATCCCATCTCGGCAACGGCTGTGCCTCCCTTGGCCCAGCCTGGCTTTGGGAGAGGAGCCCGGCCCAGGCTAAAATTGTGCTATTGACTCACCCGCTGGCAGCGGGCTTCGAGGCCGGCACACCACTTCAAGGCAGCTAAAAGAGCATTTGGGGTCTCACCCCATGAGGAAGGACCACGCTGGTTAACCCTGCGAGGGCAGAGCCCTGCTGCCCTGGGGGGAAGCCCTCTCCCTGGGTGTGCTGCAGGCAAAGGGGGACAAATAAAGGAGCAGCATGAATGGTTATGGGGGGTACCAAGATGGGTTGGTTTAACCCATTTATACCAGCCGGCGTGGGTTTGCTGCTGGGGGAGTTAGGGCAGGACAAAATGAGGGTGTTCACCAGCCAAACACGGGTTTTCACCCTTGGAGCAGGTTCTGGATGTCGGCCCTTATCGCTTCCAACTCTGCCAGTGCAAGGTGAAGGGCAAACCCGCTGGCTCCGTCCAGCTCAGCACCGGGGCTGTTGTGACTGTAAACATCTGGGAGGGGATGGGAGAGCATCCCTAGGGCAGCACCATGAGGATGGCCAGCACGGAAACCCGCCATGCTCTCAGATGCTGCCCCGACTGAGGCACAGAGCCCGGATACCCCCTTCCCAGGATGGCCGGGCTGTCCGACGTTGCTGCCAGCACCGTCTGGCCGTGCCGCCAGGTACACCCCAGGCTGCAAAGGGACAAGTTCCCATTCCCCAGCGTGATCGCGTCTCCTGTGCGTTTTGTTTTTTCCAGGATGACGTTAAACAAACTGACACGGCCCCCAAAAAAGGTGAGAATTTCAGCAGATAAAAATGAAAGCGGCAGCCATTCGCAGCAGTAAACACCTTGGAAAGTCGCTCTCAATTTTTCTCCCCACCACCACCTCCCTGCCTCCCCTCCTCTCCCTCTCCTTCCCTCTCTCTCTCTCTTAAGGTAGCAGCGTGGGAGCTTTGCCAAAACATTGCGGTCCCGTGGGGAAGCTTTCCTCTCACTGAAAGAGCCCTTGCGCCTGCCAGCCCAATTAAAACAACGTGAAAGGAAAGCAGCATCTGGAATTGCGCTGCCTCTCACAGCCAAGTCACAATTGTTTAGTCTGAAAGTCGTTTCAGGGAGAGCGGGGCTGGCTGGCTGCGCAGTGGCCCCCACATCTGGATTTGCGGCTAGACAGCCTCTTTGGCTGCAGTCCTGTGTGCATGTGCATTTTTAACTTTAGGATATGCTGACAAGTTAAGAAGTCAGAAAGTCAGTCACAGTAACAGCCTCCGCGGCCCCTTCCTCCCTCCGCCCCTTTCTAACACACACACGCAGTTGACTAAATACAATTTTCTGACATCCTTTCATCTGGAGAGAGTTTCTTCCCTTTCCAGCCTGCAGCTCGGGTCCCCGATGAGTTATTTGAGCTGAGCCAACACATGTGAACAAAAAGTCTTCTCTTCGGTTTATGCTCAAGGGCCCATCTGTGCTACCCACGTTTCGCCGGCAGCAGGGCTCCGTCGCGCTCGTGCCGTGGCTGCCCGGTGTGGGGACCGTTGTGGCCACCTTGCCCCTACCCGCAGGGGACAGGCTGCCCATGGGGCTTTGCTCATGGCCAGCCGTGAGCTGCTGATGGTGATGCGATAGGGGCCGGGATGTGTTTGGGGTTGAGCTGCCCATTGGGGCGTACAGCCCGACGGGGAGGGCAGGGGCATGCAAAAAAATGAGCTACCGATGCCAAGCGGCGCTGCGGGAGTGCTTCCAAGTCAGCCTCGCCATGTTTTGGCCAAAGCTTTTGCCTGCATGTATTTTCTTCCTCCGAAGCCCTGGCTGTGGCTGAGATGTCGGGGTGTTGGTCATACATTTGGTAGGCAGGATCACCCCCAAAAAGGGATGAGGAGGGCAAACCTGAGCTTTCATAAGCACAGCTCAGGAAAGGCCACTGTCCGCACTGCCAATACCAGCTTGCATTTGTTCGCAGTGCCCCGAAACACTCCGAGCCCCCGCCCGTGTGGTTTTGCCTTCCCAGGAGCCAGGGCAAACAGCAAACACAGCAGGGCTGGCCCAGGCGCCGATGCCCAGGCGGCACCGAGGCAGCCGCTGTGCCGGCATGGCCCAGCCGCCGTGGTGAGCCCTGCTCGCCAAAATGCTGACAGGCAAACCCATCGGGGCGGGTGCACGTCCCATCTTCCTGCAGGACCAATACAGCAGCGAGAGGCTTCAGAGAAAGCCCTTTTTACAATGAACGACTTCCCTCCGAGCTACCAGAAACATCAGCACGACTGAGCTAGCAGCGTCTTGCCTGGCTCCCGCTTACGTTCCTCCCTTTGCCCAGCTGTGCTTTGCGGTATTCATCCGCACACTGTGTCAAAGCAGTAAAACGGCGATAAAATAAGGGAAAGTTTCCATTTGAAGGGAGGTGGTTGTTATGGGCTGGGGGCCCCCGCTGCCACCTGGACCCATTTCGGGCTCTGCTCTCAGACCCTTGCCAACTGCACAAAGGCTGCTCCATGTTACGGCCAACAAGTTTTCAGAAGTGGCTACTGAGCACAGTTCGGGTTTGGTGCAGAGATCCCGAGCACCCCAGGCTCACGGATTCACATGGAGAAACACCTACCCACCCCGTTAAAGCAAATGCTGTAAATCCAGGGCCTGAAAAGCCTGAGGGCAACGCTCTGAATTTTCCCCTCTAGGAAAGCAGCTTTTTGCTTTTTATCCTTGGTTTCCACCTAGACCTAAGCTTATCCTGCCCCTCGCCCCAGTGTCAGGCTACATTGGTTGGCCTTTGCTCAGCTCAGGTTATCCAGCACCCAGAAACTGGGCTCCCCCCTGCACTAGAAACAAGACTTGGGGGTTCCCAGGGAATGGCCAGCTGCCCTGAGCCCCCCAGGATTTGGGGTGAGTCATTGTACTCTGGTGGATGGCTGCTTTCCCCGCTGCCCTTCCGCACGCTCTCCCGGCAGCGTCCCTCGTGCTGCCCGCGCCTCTGCTCGCGTATGTGCAGGAGTGCCGCTACCAAACTGGTTTAGCAGCTCTGTAGGGCGAGTTATGTTGTTTCGAAAGGCTCCCAAATACATGTTGTTCACAAAGCTCTCCTGTATAAATAAATACCAGCATTTCTCTCCTGACCTTTGCTCTTTTGCCGGGTTTCTCCTAAATGCAGAGCATACGAAAATGCCCTTTATCCCCAGAAAAGCCCAGATCACCCTATCTCCATGGCTCTGGTGCAGAAGGACATCTGGGAACTGTCGTGTTCATCCTCCTCCCTCCCAGCAGCCTTGGACCTTGGGCTCACGGGAGAACCATAAGCATCTGAGTTCCTCCTGCCTTGAGCTGAGGGGCCAGAGGGGGGATGGAAAAGCAGTACCATCAATGCCAGCATTCACGAATCCCATGTGAGGCCTCCAGCTTATTCTGAGACAGGCTGAAAACCCATGCCACAATGCTGTAATGGCTGTCCCTGATAAATTTGTTGGGGTTTTCTTTATTTGCCTTCTGCTTTCCAGGCCTGCCAGGGTAGCAAGGTAGTATCTCCAAGTGTGGCTGGGTGGCCAGAGCTTTTGCAATTTTATCAGGAGTCTTGTGGTAGCCAGTGTTTACTCTGAAACCTGTCGTGTGGCTTTGTTGGCTCCGGCTTACTAAAACCCAGGGAGATCCAGGGAGCTAGAGAGCCACAGAGGAGAAAAAATATTCATATAGCAATAAAAGAAAAGAAAACCTTTAGGAGCCTGGACCTGATTGCAGCCTTGTCCCTGCAGAGCCCACATCGTGGGTTGCTGATTTTTGGCGGTGCAAGAGCAGCCCCTTGTCCTCTGGCCGTGCGGCAGAGACCCCAAGGATATTGGATGACAGAGCATTGCCTGTGCTGGCTCTGAGCTCTCACCCACCCTGAGGTTGCTTTTGCCATTGGAAAGCAGTGCCTGCTATCGATAACTCCCTGATTGATGGCTGGGTAAACTCGCCTTGTTTACCAATGTGGGTGTCATACTGACAACAAACAGGTCTCTACCTGAGTGTGTCATAAGTGAGGGAGGATGGTAAATAAGAAATGACACGTAATGCTGCAAAGCCCTGAGCTGCTGGAAACAAGGGAACAGATTCCTCCTTTGCGTGGCACGTTGCAGCCAAAGAAAATCGAAGGCTCGGTCATCTCCTTGGAAAACACTGGAGAAAAGGATGTAAACTACTTGTGAAAAAAAGGGGAAAGAATGTTTTACCCTGTCACTAGATTGCGGGTCTTCGGGACAGGGACCGTCTTTATTCAGAGTTTGCCCAGCACACACGGGCGTTGTGGCAGGGCTGCCGAGACAGCTCCGCGGGGGCACGACGCACCCGGCCGGACAGCGCTGCCCTGGGACAGAGGCACCTTGTGCAAACCCCTCTGGCAGCAGCCCCTGCGCTGTAGCTGCTGCCACGTGGATGGTGATCCGGGACACCCAACCTGGCTGGACAAGGTCCCCCCTATACCTGGGGCTGTGGCAGGAGCCCGGATCGTGCCTTGCCGCATCCTCTCCTGTGCTACATCCAATGAGTGGTAATTACAGCCGAGCCAGGATCTCCTAATTACATTGCTGTGAGTGCCAGGCAAACCCACAGCTTTGGTGAAATTAGCCTGGGTTTCACCAGAAAGCCCATCAAAGTCAGTGGAAAAAGCCTCACTGAAGCAGCTAGCCTAGAGGATATATACAGGCACAAATGAGGACAGAAAATGCCCCTTCTCCTGACGGCTGCCCCGGCTGTGGTGCCAGGAGCCAACGCACAGGCTGCCAGGCCTGCTTCCCTCTTCCCCAAGCATCTCCAAGTACATCCCGCTGCATCCAGCCTTCCTGCTCCAGCACCCCCGGCCCTCCCTGCTGCCAGGACCCCGGGGGACAGCCCAGTACCCCCACCTGCCGTTCTCCGTGCGCGGCATGGGCTCTGCGGCTGCTTGCAGGGGGGCAGGAGGACTAGGGGCTGCCAGGCATGAAGCCATCCTTGGGGTCAGCCCTGGCTGACACTGCCAGGTCTCAGGAGGCCTCAGCTCTGCCTGTTGCAGGCTAGCTTGACAAATCCTCCCAACTTGTGTGAAAAACTTGGATTTGGTTGAAGCCTGGAGCAATCACTGCAAAGCCATGGACGAGATGCAAAAGCCCCCAGTTAAAATCAAGGTGTGATTTCTAAGCACTGTGGGCAAATGCTCTTCCCACTAAATGGTTCAGCTCCTCCAAAAGCACTTTCAATCCGTCTTCTCCCATTTCTTCTTATGTTGGAGTCAGAAGTAGCAGATCAGCCTTACTTGAAGAAGGACCATCTAGTATTTAAACTCAGGTCCGATTCCTCCCATTTAGTTCCCAACTGTCCTTGAGCACATCATTTCCTTCTGCCTCAGGTTCCCCACCTGTGAAATGGGGCTGAAAACGCACTGAGACGATATAAAGTGCCTCAGGCCATACCGACGTCCTCGCTGCTCTGGCAGTAACTCTGATGTCTCTCGGTTATTGCCAGTGGTTTAATGAATCCTGCTCTGTGAACCGATCGGCGTGACGGCGGTGTGCCCCGTGTGGAGGTGCTGAGCTGTCT
The DNA here is from genome assembly GCF_000687285.1 of Phaethon lepturus. NCBI lineage: Eukaryota > Metazoa > Chordata > Aves > Phaethontiformes > Phaethontidae > Phaethon > Phaethon lepturus. The sequence continues at coordinate 12,902 of NW_010518788.1, read as the reverse complement.
GTCGTGGGTGACGCTGAGAGCTGCTGTAAATATATAATCTCAGGGAACCCCACACCAATTGCAGAGATGAAAAATTTCATGGGAATAATGTACACTGCGGGATAGCGACGCGGGATGCTGGACCCACAGTTCGGAGATGCCCAGCGTGACACTAACAAGGACGAAACTTTTCATTCACTCCTCCCAGGCTGTTCCCCTCCACCCGTGCCACGCACACGCACACGCACGCACACACGGAGTTTCTGGGTTTATTTTATATTTTCCCTCGTAAAGATTTGTGTCCGTGCTGCTCTCATATCAAAGCCAGCAGTGGCCCCTAGGATAAACATGCGGTCAGAAGACAGAAAACTCCAGGCTAAAACACTATTCGTTTCACCCATAGCAGCATAAACTGAGAGGCTTTTAAGAAGGGCGAATGGTTTTCAGTAAATCTCTCATATCAGCAGAAACCTTTGAAAGAGTTTGTTTAAAGGCTGTGGAGATAAACAGCTCGGCCAAGTGTTTGTTTAAGATGTATGTACTCTGTGTCGACTGGTAGGCTGGTATTTATATCAAGGGGGGGAAAAGGAGGGCTAGGATCTTTTTGACCCTTTGCTAGCTCTGCCTGCGTGAACTGGGGTGTTTTGAGAGCTGGAGGGTCTGGGCTGGGTCCGGGCTGGGTGTCAGACAGGACCCGGGGCCGCAGCTGGGGCCAAAGCCAGGCGGGTGTGCGAGGGTGTGCGAGGGTTTTGGGCGAGCGTCAGCATTTCTCTGCTGTGCAGAGGCGTGCAGAGGTCTTGGCTGAGATCGCCGTGCCAGGCACTGGGTAGATAAATGTCTGGTGAGGGATTCTCCACCTTGGACAGCCTGCAAGCTAAATAAACCCCGCGGAGGGAAGGGGAGGAAGGAAGAATGCACAGCCCCAGGAAGCAGACAGGCGAAGCTCAGCCCAGATTGCCCTTGGCCATGCAGCAGCCTGGGGCTGACACAGAAGCTCAAAGTCATCGCCTGAGCCCCACATCGTGCCTTTGGCTGCGGCTGGAAACGGCCTTTCGGCAGCTCAGCAAAAGGCGAGTTGAATAAAGGTGTGTTGTATTTCAAGTGACATTGGCTGTACGGCAACAGAGCTGGAGGAGGTTAGCAGCACTCTGGCACGTCCCTGCCACGGTGATCCCAGGGACGGGACCGTCCCGGGAGAGCTGAGGGGACAGAGGGTTCTCGCGCTGCCCCAGAGGAGCAGCAGTTCCAGGCTGGGGAGGTGCTTTCCTCGCTTCTGCTGAAAGCTTCTAGCTTTCAACCGTGGCTGGCCCCGTTGAGGTCCGAGCAGCAGCTTTGCCTGCAGTCTGTCCCAGCCACATACGCACCCGAGCACTGTAGCTCAGCACCTGCGGGGTCCCGCGCTGGGGGGCCCCTCCTGCACGCCTGCAAGGGAGAGGTTTGGGGGGTCAGTCTGCCCTCGCCTGCCTGGCCGAGAGGGTCCTCCAACAAACAGGAGCGGAGACTTTCCTGGAGACAAGCTGGTTCTGTCACCTTCCCTTTCAGACCTGCCCCTGTAAATCATCCGGATGGCTTTTCCCCCCTCAACTAAAAAAAGGGGGATGCTTAGCAGCCTGCCTCTGGGAAGGAGGTGCAGTCAGAAGGGACTTGCTCTAGATTTACCCTTGTGTAACAAGAAGCAGAATTTGGCCTGTTTCCTGGACTGGGAGGGTATGCAATATCCGTCAGCTGAGCTGGGCACGTGAATAACGCTTATAGCATCTTCCCTCATCCTGAGGGATCCCAATAGCACATACAAATATTCCAGGTTCACTCAATGCTCTTTCTGCCACTTCTAGGACAGATCGTGGGGTCAGGATCAGAGTGTCCTACACATCTGCTGGGCACAGGAAGTAAGGGAAAATGCTGCAGACAGCTGACTCCGGCAGGTAGAAATTAAGTGCTCATTTAAATCAGCATCTTAACACTGGTGCTGGTGGAGTAGCACCAATTTACACTTGCTGATTTGGCCCAGAGTGTTTTGAAATCCAGCCAATACTTGCAGCTGCCACCACAGGCAGCCCAGGGGCACCTGGATAAAAGGGGCTCAGGCTGGATGGTGTGTTTCCCCAGAAAGATGGAGTCTCCTTCCCTGCAGTGGTATTTGCACCCTGAAGGGTGTTATGCTGGCACTGTGGTTCATAACTCCTTGTATGAGGTTCATGCGTGCATCACGATGTGATCCCAGGAGCATTTGATCTGGAAAGCGAGTCTTCTCTTAAGAAGCAAGTCTCTGAAGCTATAGATAGGGCTGAAAATTGGTGTGATAATTGTATGTGATGCTTTATAGCCAGAAAAATATACAGACTGCTCTCCTAACCTGCTGTGTTTTGAGTGTTCAGGCTCTTGCCCCCTGCCCGCCCCAGCTGTTGCAGGCATCATATAGATTCAAAATCAGTGCAAATCCCACAGTTTAAAAAGAAAATTCTGTCCACAGATAGAATAGAAACTTTTTAAATTATCATTAACTGGAGTTTGGAAGAAAAAAAAAACCCTTCAACTGACTGAGGGTTTTGTTTACAGAAAATCAGATGATCCTGTTTTGAGCCTTTAAAACTGTTGTCATATTTTTAAGTGTTAGAGGCTCTAAATAGTCTCTAAACAAATCTGTTCAAAACTGCCCCCCCATTTCTGAACTGTGCAAATGAGATGCTCTCAGCCCGCTCCTTATTTCTACTCTGAAAGATTGCTAAAGCTGGCCTGCTTTTGAAATGCTTCCATTTGGCCAAAACTCACATTTTTAAATGCATTTACCCTCATTACTCACTGAACTGCCTGTTCAGATCACCTGGCTATTGAAGCATCTCAAAGTTCGTTAAGGAAATCTTAATTTTAGTCCTACTGCAAACATTAACGTTCAAGACAAGTTTGGAATGAGTGCCCAGCACTGCTCTGAGTCTGGATCCTGAGCTGCCCCTTCAGCCAGGGCTGTGCTGAGGATGCTCCGAGCGTCAGGTCTCTTGTAGATGGCATCAACGCCTCCCTTTAATCTCTTAAGTCTTTTTATGAAAAAGATTGTGACCTCTCCTGGTTACATATTGCAGAACCTTCGTGCAAAGTTTTTGCTATCCTAAAACTGCAAGTGAAGCCCCTTTCTGCTCCTCCTGTGCTGGGAACATGGAGAGCAGTTGATCCCTGTTCTCTTCACAGCAACCTTTTATACTGTAAGGCTGTTATCATCTGCCCTCCTGAGCCTTCTCCGGGCTAGACTAAACAGACGCAGCTCTTCCAATCTCTCCTCATGGGTCATGTTTTCCAAACCTCTTATCATTGCTTTTCTGCTCGTCTTTGAACTCCCTCCAGTTCACTCACCTCCCTCCCGCGGGAGGATCTCCCTGGGCAGCAGGCAATGCGGGCTGGGTACCCGGTCGAGCCCCACGTGGAGCAAAGCCCCGCAGCATCCCCCCGCAGCTCTTCTCGCCCTGTCTGTGCTAGGCAACCTGTTGTTCATACCGAGCTTGCGATCAAATACAAATCTCCCTCTTCTTTGCACCGCTGGCTCACCAGCCTTTCGCAAAAAAATTATAGTTCAGCTTTTTGCTTCTTGTTCCCTGTCCCTTTGGCCTGACTGGAGCTCATTAGGTCATTCATTCCTCTTATTGAGATGGTTTTGAATGCCAGTCCTGTCCCCCAAATGGCAGCCCCTCTCCAGGGTGCTCTTGCAGACATTGCAGATGTACTCTCCGTGTGCAGCCTAACTTACCACCAAAAATATTAACCAGGCCTGGACTGGGGACCATCCATCCTGCCCCAGCCCTGAAAAAGTCCTTCCAGTTCGATAAGAAGCTGCTGATAACTCCTAGTGTGGTTTCCCACCCAGCCGTGCCTCTGCAAGGTGATGATTTCATCTCGAGACCATGTTACCTTTATTTGCTTATGAGAATATTCGGGAGGCTGCACCAAAGCCTGGAGCCAGTGTGTCGTGTCTGCCGCTCTCCTCATTGCAGCAGGGCCAGCTGCCTCAGTGCGGAAAGGAGTTGTCGTGACGCAGTATCCTGGACAAACCCATCTCCTTGCCATTATCTTTTAGCTCCTTACAAATTGATTGCTTAAAAATCTATTTGTGTATTTTTCTGAGTATCAATTTATTTTGACTAATCCCCCCGCCTTTAGTCATAGATGTTACGATTGTCTTTTCCAGTCCTCTGGGAATTCACCATCTGAGTTCCTGTAGATGCAAACCAATGGATCAGAGAGGGCCTTAGTCCCTCCTTATATACAAGAGGGAACCACAGAGGTTTCTCCAACCCGTCCCCACTTGGGCATGCCCCACTTGGAGTGGTGACAGCGTCTGAGGGGGAGTTTGTGATGCCTTGGAGCTCTGCCTGAAGAGCCACCAGGTCAGGTCCTGGAGCAGTGGCAGCTGGGGAGGCACGGGGCTTGTCTTGCGTTCGGTGCAATGGCTCTGCTCCGGCAGAAGGACAGAGATGTGCCAGTCTCACTTGCAGCAGACCTCTTTGCAAGGCCATCTCCCTTCCGCACTTTGCCATGCCCATTGCCTCACTGCGTATCATGAAAGCAAATCCTGAGAAACCACTTTCTTCTCTCGGGGGGAATGTGGAACTTCTCGGTTCTTCTTCCAACCCATAGAACGCCCATTCCCCTCCCTGGCTTGGTTCTCCTCCACCCTCTTCTAATTTCTGTGCAAAGGAAAGCCCTGTGTGAGATACGATTTAAAACCCAGAAGCCAATACTTTTCTTTTCAAACCTCAGCATCTCATCTTTCCTTTAAGAAGGGAGGAAGCCCCTTTTGTTGAGTACACAGCCTGTAATTTCCCTGTCAGATCCTAGCAGCAGGTCAGTGTTGTGACTGACTGAGTGAGGATCGCTCCCTTAAGGGTAATTACACTAAATTTCCTTTTGAAGGACAGCTTTCTCTGGATATGATACAAGGAACCCGCTTTTTTCCATTCACTTAAATTCATGAATTCAGCGGCTGTCACCAAGCGCGCAGCAGTCGGGGACTTACACCCCTTCCAGCTCCAAGGCAAAGCCCGAGGAGGTGGCAATGGGGACACGTGGCGAAGCCCCCAGCGCATCGCCATGGAGGAGTTGAGCTGGGATGGACCACTCTGGGAACGGGAACTCATCATGGATCCGGAGGATGGAAGAGGGCTCCAGACCGATCTGGGATTTCTCTGCCCACCTCCGCGCATTATCGTGCTGCTCTTCCCTTCCTTCCACCTGGGTGGCATCGCAAGGCTTCATCCATTACTTTCTGGCATCTGGATTGCTCCTGTGGGCTCACCCACCATGTGTCCAGGAGTCACTCATCAACAACAAACAGTTAAAAGAAAGAAAATAGGCTGGAAATATCAATGCACTTTGGTAACAATAAACCCTGCTTTTAATTTATGCTAATATGTAGGGTTGTGGTGACAGTAAGAACAAAATTACAGAGTGGCTTTCTAGCTGGTAATTATCCCTCCATTTTCGTTGCTCGGGAAGATGGACACACAATTATGCTCTCTTGCTGTATATTAATACGGATTCTTGACATCTTCAGCAGACCTGGAGCTGTCATCGGGCTTTTTGTCTACTTTAATTGAAAATTAATGGTTACTGTGTTACCACGGAAACCATGGCAATGGACGCCAATAGCGCTCACATATCAAACAGGCACTGGTGGCATTGTCTGTCCGTGTTGACCTTGAAAGTTAAAAGAAAAACTTAAATAAAAAAAGGGGGGAGAGAGGTAGGAAAGAAGGAAAACCCTTGAAAACAGAGGGTTGGTTACTGCACATCAAGGGGAGGGGAGATGGGGAAAAAGGAATGTGAAGGAAAAACTTGGTGCCTTTTGTATCTCGACAGGGAAAAAGAGGGAGCTTCGAAATGAGAGAGTCGGAGTGGCAAAGTGGAGAAGATGTTTGAGTAGATAAACCATACGAGTGTCTCGTGAGCAGCTCCGGGGCTGCGGGGGGCTCTGTGTCCTTGAGTCACTGCGCGAGCAATGGATGCATGCGGGGCCGTCGGTGTAAACCATGAAAAAATAACATGAAGGAGCCCTGAGGAGGGGAGGGAGTGGGCAGGACTGGGGAGAAAGTTAATGGTTTGTGTGGAGATAAGAGGGAAGAAGGGGGGAAAAGAAATGGCAAGAAAGAGGGAGAGAAATAGGCTGAAGGGAAGAGAGTCCAGATTTCTTTGACTGGAAATATTGCCTGGATGGTGGATGTTTGCAGAGCCTGTGGATTAAAGCAGCCCCCACTGGTGCTCTGGAGAGTGTTTTGGATCTGCCGCCTCCTCCGGCTGCATGGCACGGAGGGACGCTGCAGCCCCTTCCCTCCCTCCGAGATAAGAGCAGGAGGAGCGGGCTGGGGGCACGTGGGGGGACCCTGCTCCAGCGCCTGGGATCGCTCAGCTACGGGGAGGGCTGGGAGCGATGGAGGGCTGGGACCAGAAGCGCAGGCGGGACTCCGTCTTGGAAATGCAATTTTAGGTAGGTTTTGCTTTCCCTAGCATCACACTTTTGCTGTCTCCTCTCTTCCCCAGCTCGCCCAGGGGAAATGCAGCAGGGCCAGCCCTTTGGGGGCTGTTCCATGCACATTGGCAGGGCTGCAACTGCAGGAGGAGGACCCCAAAGCAGCCTGTGGAAAAGCAGACCTCCAGCTCCGCATGCAAAGGCATGGCAGACCCTTTGCCTGGGGAAACAATAGGGGAAGTAAAGCAAAGTTGTGACATTGGGTGACAAGTGGCTGACTGTCCTCTTGGTGACATGGTGGAAAGCAAGCAGGCGACAGGCAGCAGCCGTGGAAAGTGGGGTGCTCCCTGCCTACAGCAGGTCCCAGCTTCCTGCACCTAAACGAGCTGCATCACTGTCCTGGCTTTTTCTCCTCCTTTCTCGCTCTCCTTGAGGTTCCCATGACCCATGATCCTGCTTTTAGCAGGGGCTGGAGCATGGGGAGAGGCAGCTGCTCTGCTTTCCCATGCACAATAAAATGCCACCTTAGAGCAAGGGGATTTGCAGCTGGTAAGAAAGTTGTCACCACCCCAGTGTGCCTGCTGCCCTGCCTGGGAGGAAGACAGAGATGTCCCTGCCAAGAGGCACTGCCAAGGATGGAAGTGGGAGCAGTTTGGTCAGGAAGTGAAACAGAGAAATTTCAGAAAGCCCCGTGAAAAGGCAGATATTTCCCAGGCACCCGTGGCTGCTCAGTGCTGCTTAATGCATCCTCCCACGGGACAGTGTTCGGTCCACCTGGCCTCTCCCGGCTGCCACCAGTCCAGCTGCACCAGGGACAGCAGGACATGCCCACCGCGTCCTCACTCCCCTTGCAAACCTCTCCAGATGCAGCACCGAGGTGAACCCCAGCCTCTTCAGGAAGGCGATCGGGAGCATTTTAAAGCCGGGAGCCCGTCCTCCTCCCGAGCAAACAAGAAGACAAACACAGCGGAGGTACGTCTGAAAGCCAGAGTCTTTTTTCATTTTCCCCTCATCCCTGATCCCAACCTTAATCCCCACTCTGAATCCTGTCAGCCTGGCTGTTCTAGCACTGACATTGCTGCAGGCATCTTCTCCGCTGCCTTCCCTCAGATCTGCTTCCTCCTGGGATGTCTAAAGAGGACTCCGAGATTTCTGTGTTAGTGGATGATTCACTCCGTGCCCTCCAGCAAAGCGCCGGGGTTCCCCAGAGGAGGATGCAGGCGGCGGGGGGACGGGGGTTGCGATGCCGTTGCCGGCGGATGCTCCAGCGTGGGGCTTGGGGCTGGTGTGTGGCGGCTGTGGGCTCTGGCCGTCTTGTGGGGGTCAGGCGAAAGCAAGAGCAAAGGGTGGGCAGGGAAAAAGGGTGCTGCTGCCTCTTTCTAGTCCTGACACTGGTGCCCAGTGGGGGAGATGAAACCATCACCCCGGGACAGCGTGTACTGATTTTGCTGTCAGGTCATTACAATAATGATGTGCTGGAGTATTTTGCCCAAGCCGGCATCGATCGGAGGCTGTAAATGCTCGACACACGGCGGGGCCCGGGGCTGGTGCGGGCGGGCGGGTG